>NC_085096.1:2527282-2542282 GCF_963422355.1 Corticium candelabrum
TCAGCAACAGCTGCACGTTGTGTTGTCACATAGTATAGTTAGAAGTGATAAGAAATATATAAAGTAATATTATGTGGCTTATTGTGGATAGCAAGGGAGAAACTCATGTACTGCCGTTCAATGCAGGAGATAACCAATGTTACAAAACAGTCTGCCAATGACCAGCAAGGTATTTAGCTACTCAATGTATTTCATCTAAATTGCTTTATCCATATGAGCTCACAATTGTTGCTTTACTTTTAGCATCTGAGAGTGAATGGCTCAAATTGATAGCCAAGTCACTAAATGGTAAAGAAGTGCAATTGAAAGCAAAAGCATCTGATACTATTGCCACACTGAAGAAGCAACTTGGTAGCAAGGACGATTCTTCATCCATGGATCAACTGCTCGTTGTGAATGGAAAACAATTACGTGATGAGCAAACATTGTCTGAGGCAGGATTGACTAATGGAATGACACTAAATTGTGTCTCTTGTCCAAGTGAGTTAATCTTGTCACTCCAGATAGATTGTAGTATACAGACTGTAGCTGTGATATTGTTTTAGGGGTTGTGACGAGCATGGGCTCCGATGTTGGCGAGTTATTTGTGCGAGCTCTAGAGCAAGGATCGATTGAAATAACGCGAGTCAAGATTGTCATCGTGGGCAAGGACAGAACGGGGAAGACGTCTTTCAAACGATCCTTGCTCAATGAGAAGTTCCAGGTATGTGAAGCGAGCACACCCGTGGCTAAGGCAGAAGTGGCCGTTTGTGAAGCATGCAACTGGAGTGCTTTGCATGACAAAGACCAGCAATTTTTAGACAGACAAATAGCTAGAGCAGCGATCCGTGCACAGCATGCTTCTAATGTAAACGAGGCAGGTAGTAAAGATGCCGACAATGAAGATGGACAAACTGCAAACGCTCAATTTGGCACAAACACAAGCAAGCCGAGTGAAGCCGAGTTGAGTCAAGATACTGCAATCAAGACAAACACACACAAACTAGACAAAGAAGCTGCGTCTATTGGTGATGGCGAAAGCAGCACGAGCAACGACAAACTGGACGAAGCCATTGTCCTGACCGAAGGAATCGGTCGTGCGATAAAGCAGTTTCAAAGCAATCCCGATATTCTGAAGCAAGAAGAATCAAAAGTTTACCATACCATCTGGGATTTAGGAGGTCAGGAACTCCTACTTCCTGGTCAACAACAAGCCATCACACCGAGAAGTATTGTTTTTCTCGTGTTTGATGCAAGGAAGTTTCTCAATGACGAGGCTGAATCGTTCCATCGTTCTTCCCCTGACTCGGCAGAAACTCCGATTCCTAACATGTGGATCGAAAAGAATTACGATGCTTTGTCTTTATGGGGATCTACGACTTTCTTGGCAAGAGCCGAAGGTCACCATTTAATTGATTCTCTTGACAAGTCATTGGCATGCGCATTGCCCATTATGTTCTTGATTGGAACACATATCGCCGAAGTCAGTCAAGAAATGATAGAGAAGCAGAATAAATTTCTGTCTGAGAAGTTTTTTGATCAGGAATTTTCGGAGCACATCTACCGACCAAGCCAGCAGCCTGATGATTGGTTTTTCCGTGTTGAAAACTCGGTGTCCGATCCAGAATCTCCAAACGAGGATCCGGGTGTAGTTGCAGTGAAAGAAGTCATTGGAAAGGTGACAAATTCTGTGTCATTTAAAAGTTTGATACCAGCGACTTGGGCGGTGCTGGAGAAAATCTGCGATGGTCTAGAAGAGAAGATGGGCAGTGCCTTGTCTAGTGTCAATGTTATCTTGGCTTTGGCCAATCGATTGTGTCGTATCTCTGAAGAGAAAGAAGTGCGTGCGGCTCTGGTGTATTTGGATGACGCTGGATCAGTAATATTTCCTCAGAAGAGTGAGAAATTGAAGGATACGGTCGTCACCAAACCCAATTGGTTGTTCAAAGTTTTTTCAGTTATTGCATCAGTCTATTTCCCTTCTGGGTTCTTTTATCATCAGTGGCGTCATGCCAAGAAAACAGGAATCGTTAGCTGGGAGCTGATGAAGGATTGCCTCAGAAAGGCAGGAGTAAAAGAAGAAGAATACGAAGTCGTATTGAATTTGTTGAATTGCTTCTATTTGCTCTCCCCTAAATCTCCACCATCTCAACTAGCAATTTCTTATGAAACGGAATACTTTGTTGCTTGTCTGCTGGAGTCTGACCCAAACTCGCCACTAGCAGCTGCTGCTCCAGTCAATCCTGACGATCTCAAACCATTCTCACTCATTATTTCTCCTTGCCAAATTGCATTTATTCCCGAGCAGTTGCATTTCAGGCTAATGACCTGTTGCATTGAGGAATATCCTGATGAGCCGATGTTGACACGTCATCACTCTGTGTATCGAGTTGAGCGAGATGTCACATTAGCAATGGCTTATTATTCCAAGAAATACATCATTTTGACCATTGACACAACAAGACCATGCCATGAAATTGCTTCCTTATGTACAGGCATCCGTCTGTTCATAACCGAAAAGCTTGATGAAGTGAAGAAACCAGGATTGCCTAATTTCCACTTTTCAGTAAACATTCAACCTTCAGGACCAGCTGTTCCTGTTGATCCCACTAAGCTAGTATGTATAGACGAGTACAAAGCAAGTGAAGACACACCACTAAGAGTAAACATCAGCAGACTTGATGTGAAATTAGATCCAAATGAAAAAGCTGCATTAGACTGTTGGTTTCATGAAGAAAAATATGATGTTCCTAGCGGAACAATACAACAGATGCTAAAGTATAGGTCAGCCAACATATGCACATCTAATGAGATTACAGAAGTGGCAAGCAAACTTTCTGCTCGTTGGGAGGAACTTGTTTCCCATTTGTCTTCTTCCTTATTTACGATCAACAAAATAGAAGAGATAAAAGGAGAGAACAGGGACAAGTTCTTTTTGCAAGCTCGAAAGGCACTAGACATGTGGACAAACCAACTTGGTCGCAATGCCAGTCGCCAATTACTGATAAAGACCATATGTGACATTGGGTGTAGATTGCAAGCGGAAGAAGTTTTTGGTTATCGCTTGGTAGAATATGTTTCCTTGCTGTAAAAAGGGATTGTTGTATTTTGTAGGTTTTGTACTGTTATTTTGATATACCACATTTTAGTTAACATTTGCTGTTTCTATCATTGGAACAGCTTTGCACTATTTTGTCCAGTAGATTTGGTTGACTCAGTTGGCAGTGTTTTTGCTGCTCCTGCTGCTGCTGTTATTGTTGTTGTTGCTGCTGCTGCTGCTCTTGGTGCTGCCTTTATTGTTGTTGCTGCCATTGTTGCCAATACCAATGCCAGCGTGGTGACATATATTTTATTGGCACAGAGGTCAGTATACTATTGGCTTCATCTGTACTAGGAGTACAAAATGTATAATTAACATGGCTTATAAGTTAGGGTTACTAAATTACCCTTACCCAGTCTCCAATGAAACTAATGACCAACAATGGTACTGCAATCCCTATTTTGTCTCTGTGGGCTAATCTACTTATGATGTAACCAACTCTCATTAGTGGTCTACAGAATGCTGTCTGTCAAGTTTGTCTGTTTACCTAAACAACATCTTAATTAATAGAGCAGATCACAAAGACTGCCCGTCATTTCTGAGGCAGCTGTCTAACCTGGAGCACACTATGTAATGCAAACAATATCAACCAATCAGCAACCGTGGAACACCCACGCTTTTGGGACAGGTTACAACCTACATGGCTGCCTTCTATGTTGAGTATTGGTTGCAAACTTGTCTCCCTTCCTGTTGCTCTTTCCTACAGCATCTGTGTGCATTCCATATCTCTGCAAGTGTAAATGTAGTTTATAATGATTAAATAAAGTAGGAGTTAGTGGTTTTGCTCTATTATCTACTATCCTAAGTAGTTAGTTAGAGTTTAGCACTCTACTCTAGTCTGATGTGGTGAAACCGAGTGTCTAAACACACACTAGAATCATGGCCAAGTTCGGCTAAGGCTGGTGCCTTGGTGTGGCACCAGGAACGCACCTTGCTGCCCAATCGAATGACACAGTTGCAGAACTGGTTTGAAGCTACATAATACATACACACGAGTATTAGTACATACATCTACATCTATCGCATACATTTATACCATCTAAACATATACATGTATACCTACATGCATACATACATACTCATGTATGTATGTACATGTGTCATCATGATACACGTGCATGCATGTATGCACAGGTAGGCAAGCACATGTACAGACACCTACTTTATAGTGACGCTTTGTGTTCTGCCTGCTCGGTTGGTGCCCCAAGACCAGACCAGCATCTGCTGCAACCTGTGGCACCATAGCGCTAGTTGGCCACCCATGACATCCCATCAGTGTAACTGCATGCATATTAGTAGCCATTTAGGTTTTGAGTGACAGTAGCGCACGCTAGACTCATGTCTATACATTCACGATCACGTGATGGTACCGCCTTCTACCACAGTCGACTACATTCCAATCATGTTCTTTCTACATACCGGAAACGGATCAACAACATGAACCAATCATCGATCGGAACGCCCACGCGTTGCGACACGTTGCAACCCGCACGCCGTCGAGTCTTGCCTGTTTGCTCGTACTTCGCACGCACGATCATCTCCATCATTTCATCCCTCTTCGTCGCTCGCTTGACCACAGGAGAGACAACTGAGAGGCAGTGACGTGTGAGAGGTAAGATACTTTTCACGCTCGCCATTTGTGGCCCGTTTTGTCTCTAGACGAAGAGAAACGACATCGACGCTCGCGGAGATGATCGCATATCGTAACAGCGACCGCTGTTTGTCTCGCCTGCCTTTCTACGTTGCGTATTGACTGCAAACTTGTCTCTCTTCCTGTTGCTCTTTCCTATCTGTTTGCATTCTTCGTCTTGTGCGATGTGCCGCGTCGATCGGCGTCTCGGCTCGCGGTCGCGTCGTCTCGTTTCGTACTTTGTCAGTGTGACGGTTTGTGTTGCAGCTCGCAGAGTGAATGCACAATGGCAGAATCGACGTCGGAATCTCGTCGGACGAGCGAGCTTGCGTCGACGCACGACGCGTCGTCTGATGCGAGCGGAAAGGTTTGTTGTGTAGTGCCGTAAACGTCTCATGTGTGTGTGTGTGTGTGTGTGTGTGTGTGTGTGTGTGTGTGTGTGTGCGAGCTGTCGTTAATGCTCACGAGGTGAGAAATTTGGGTTGGTGGGTGAGTGGGCGTGGTCGCTTGTTGAGGTGATGGGGTGAGCTCTTCTTGTTGTAATAGACTCTAGGGTGCACTCGTGTCTCGATTGGTTGCTATGTGAGAATGGCGGGAAGTATTACAGACCGTTCTGGCGTTGGGAAATGAAGACAGGAGGGAAGTATGCTAGAGATGCGTTCTGGGGACTGCCCCTGAGGTTGTTTCCGACTTTCTCGTTCATACGCGACATTCCACGTCGATATTTTACGTCCCGCCAATACTGGCCCTTCGACCTACTTTCATTCATCGTTCCCTAATCGACGAGATGACGAAAGTTCTTTCGTTGTTCGCATCGTTTTGTGTGATAAACAGTTCATTGTGGTTTGAAATGGGCGGGCGTTCGACAAGAAGCCGCGTTAGGACTGCGTTTTATGTAACGCCGGCTGGTCCAATCAACATGCCCAACATTCCGTCCTGATGACGGACGCATGCGCACGACGAACGATGATGTTTATTTTGAATATTTGGCATACTAATGCACAGCATGGATTTCCGTGTTTGGTTTATTTCATTTTTGTGGAAGTGGTAGGAGTCTAGAGAATCCGGCTGAGACCACATGTAACTACACCTGATACTCATGGGCATGTTTGGGCGGAAGATGTTGTGGTCACTTGAATGAATTAGTGATGATGACATTTGAAGGCTTTAGTTTACCTTGGTGAATGAATTTGTTGTCTGTTGAAGCTAGGAATTGGTTCAAAGCCGGCACTATTAGCTTCTCTTGTATAGACACCAATCAGTCATGCTTCCTTTCACTGTAGTTTTGATTTCTTTTTAAAAGTTGGGATTCCTGATGTGACCTATTGTGTGGATGAGGAGTAGGTGTGTTGCCGTAATGGTGTGATGCAATAGGGGTGCTTGGGTTCGAACAGTGGGGACCTTCCGCTAATGTCTCCGGTCTGTCAGTCTGTCTGCAAACTGACTGACTTGCTCAGCATTGGTTGTCATTGACAGATGCTTGGCATGCCTAGATAATGGACACTGAATGCGCACAGTGGCAACAGAAACCAGAAAGATGACTGAAATGAGGAAATCGTTGAAAACACTTAGCAGGGATAGTGAAACAACAGCCACAGCAATTCAAGTTTTTGCAAGTGCAACTCTCTCACCTTTGAGCTGGATTCGTCTATCTTATGCAGCTCCAATTGCATCACTTTTTATGGGCTGGTGTTCCACAAATGTGCTCAGTTATTCGTAAACATTGCTATCTTGGATATGGAAGGGTGTGATAAGGGTGTGATGAGATAATTTGTTTACCTTCTTCCTCTGATGAGATCTTGACCCATGAAGATTTGAAGCCGTTCAACAGATACGTTATTGTATCGAGCTTGATGTAATTGTGCGATGAACAATAGGATGTTTGTGTGCGATGTATGTGTTTGAGTTTGAGTTGGACGTGTTGGTGTTTGCACTTGGAGAAAGCGAGGGTTGTATGATGATGTGATGGGTAGTGGATGGTGTAGGAGTGAGGTAGTCGGCATTAGGATGGGTTGGGTTGTTGTAATGAGTGGAGACATGCTGTCTGTAGTGAGGACAGAACGATGAGTCATGGGGTGTGCAAAATATATTTTTTGAGGTTTTGATTTGTTGGTTGGTTGTCTTGAGTATTTGTGTGTTCATTGCTGTCTTTGTGTTGTGTATGTGTGAGTGTTTGTGTGTATGTGCGTGTAAGTGTGTGCATCATGTGTGTGTGTGTGTGTGTGTGTGTGTGTGTGTTTGGATGTGGGTGTGAACATGTACAGATATCCACATCTCATGTATTTCCTCTCTCTTCAACAGATCAGTTATCGATTTCCGTCGATGCATCAGCAAGGCGTGATGCTTCGAAGAGTAGACTCACCAGTATTAGCTGCAGGGATTGGTCTCCACTCTCGTCCGACTAGTGATCACATGAACGTCAACGGAAAGTCTCCGCCTCCGATATCATACGTGCAGCTGACAAATCAGCGAGCACAAATAGTGTATGACATGACTTGTGAAGACGAGGAGAGAGAAAAGTTTGAGGTCAAGTTGAAGGAGTTGAGACAACAATTGGATATGTTACTACAGACTGAACAGGTGAGGTATTGTGTATGATAATGGACATATTGATGCACATGATAGGCATGAGATGGTTTGGTAGAGATGATAACGTGATGGGTAATCGGCTGGACAGACAAGTAGACACACAGATACACATGGTGACTGACAGACAGACAGACAGACAGACAGACGAATAGATATGTAGGCAACTATATGGATGGTTGTTGGTCATTTAAAGCAGTATGGTAATAAATCTATTTTATTTATAGAACGACTTATCATTGGATATCAAGTTACAAATGTCAGACATTTATCTGACAATGCAGACACAGTTGGGCTCGTCTGAAGAATGTCGTCAAAGGAAAGAGTTTAGAGAAAATCAACTGCGTTACATTGACCAGATGCTCTCTGAGGGAAACTTGCAAGGTGATCATGATGGAGGAACTGATGAGGTACCTAGACATGCATCCCTTCCATCCATACAGTCTAGTGTATATGAGATGCATCCCTCTAATACAATAGTCTAGTGTATTGTGAGATGCATCCCTCCAATACAATAGTCTAATTTATTGTGAGATGCATCCCTTCAATACAATAGTCTAGTGTATTGTGAGATACATTCTTTCAAAAATGTCTGACATACTAATTTGTAGGTAAAAGACTACACTACTGATGACAGCCGAGAAAGGCCTGTCAAGGTACATCGTAGTAACACGTTTGCGGAGAGCAGTGGAAGAAGAATGTACCCAACGAATTCGTCTGGTGTTCCTGGTACGGCAGACCATAGATTGCTTGCTTGTGGCTGTTCATCTATATGTGTTTGTCTGTTTGTTTGTGAGTTGCCTCTGTGTGTTTATCAGCGATTTGTGTGGTCTTAGCAATTTTTTTATTTTATTGTTGTTAGGCAAGATTCTATGGCGTCGTCCATCTCCTAATCAGAATGGTATTCACATTCGTCAGAGAAGCAATCCAGAACAAGGACGGCTAGCTCACGAGTTGATGATGAGATCTCGTGTGGATCCTGCTTCATCAGTAGGCGATCTACCTGCAAACTTTCCTGCATTGGGTGCAAGGAGAAGCTCACGATCACCACGTGAGAGCGATATACTATGACACTTGAGATTTGCTGAGAGATGCATCTCTCCAATACAATAGTCTTATGTATTGTGAGATGCATCCCTCTAATAAAATAGTCTAGTGTATTGTGAGATGCATCCCTCCAATACAATAGTTTAATGTATTGTGAGATGCATCACTCCAATGCAATAGTTAATATATTGTGAGATGCATCCCTCCAATACAGTAGTCTAATGTATTGTGAGATGCATGATTCCTATACTCAAATTGATATTTATTTCAAAGTTATTTACGTCAATGTTTGTCGTACAGGTCAGAGTAATGAACACCTTGACACATCAGCAACCAGCATCAATTCATTCAATCTTCAAGGACGTGCCAGCACCAATGCATCTCTCCAGTCTCTTGACATGTCGTATCCACATCATTCTATATCAGCCGCCGACTCATATTTGTCCTCATCAGCTCATTGTGAGCTTTCTCGCTTTGATTCATCCTTCAATGGTTGTTTCATCTATTGGAAGTTTGTCTGGTCATCATAGCCGTTCATCATCAGCTGATTATAATGATTTGAGGGGCGAGTTGAGAGGAACACAGTTTGGAGATCAGAGGATGGGAGCAGGTGAGGTCTATTGTAGTCACTGGTGGTGTGTGTATTGGGGTTTACAGCCAGAATGATAAGTGGGTTGTGCTGGTTGTTTGACTGTAGTGACAAGCAGTGACAAGTTGTATACCGATTGGCAGGTTGTTACAGGCACTGTGACAGTGTGGAGATTTAGCATTGTAGGCAGAGAAGCTGACAGACAGACAGACGTACAGACGGACAGACGGATGAACACAGACAGACGGACAGACAGCCAGACAGAGAGAGAGAGGCTAATAGACAGACAGACAGACAGACAAACAGATGGACAGACACACAAACAGACAACCAGATGGATAAACTGACAGACACACTAGACAACTAAACAGACAAAAACAGTCAGACAGACAGACAGATGGACTGACAGACAGACGGACAGATAAATGGACAGACACACTAGTCAACTAACAGACAGAGACAGGCAGACAGACAGTCAGATGAACAGATGGACTGACAGAGACAGCCAGCCAGACATATAAATGGACAGACACACTAGACAACTAAACAGGCAGAGACAAGCAAAGAGACAGACAGGCAGATGGATTGACTGACAGACAGACAGACAGTCAGGTGGACAGATGGATGGACACAGACAGATAGACACACAGACACACAGACAACTAAACAGACAGAGACAGACAGGCAGCCAGACATAGACAGATAGACAGAGATTATATTGTTAGCATCAACATTACATCAACATCATTCGAGTTTATTTATTTTAGTTTCCAAGCCTCATCGTTCTCTTTCAACTCGTCTCACGTCTCTTGCTGCCGACGGTTCTCTTGCTTCTAAAGTTGACATGATCCAGTCTCTTCTGACGATGCTGAGATCTTCAGACCAAGACGAGATGTCGCGCACTCTCCTCACAATGGCAAACAGCAAGGAAAGCTGCGTGGCAATGAGGCAGTCGGGTTGCATTCCACTGTTGCTGCAGATACTGCATCCGAGAGGGGAGGACGGAGTTACTGTTAGATCGAGCAGGGAGGCGAAGATGAGAGCTACGGCGACGCTACACAACATCATTCATCTGCAAGGTGAGTTGTGTAGTGGCTTGATGTAGGTTGGGTGGGCAGCTGGTTAGTCTGTTGTGTGTTGATTTGTCTGTCTATTTATCTGTTTGTGCATCCATTTGTCTGTCTGTTTGTGTGTCTATCTGTCTGTCTGTCTGTCTGTCTGTGTCTGTCTGTCTGTTTGTCTGTCTGTCTGTCTGTCTGTTTGTCAATCCTCATATATTTCAAACATGAACACTACTACAGGCTAATGAAGAGAAGGTGAGTTTAAGCAGGCTCTATGCGGCCACTACAACTATACTGCTATCTATACCTAATGTATGTAAAATTGTGTGACAAAGTCATCTACAGTGTTACAACTATTAAAGGTCTGTTTGTCTGTCTGTCTGTTTGTTTGTCTGTTCATTCATTTAATTATCTGTCTGTCTCACTTTCATTTCATTGTTATCACATGACAGGACACTCTCATGAATCAGTTCGAGAGATGAATGTCCTTCAACTCCTCGAACAAGTTCGTACCCTCACCGACATTCGTCGTTTACAAGTCGAAAAGGCCACCAATCGACGCGACATCCCTCTCACATCAGCCAACATGAAGCTGATGGCAGAACAACAACGTCCCGGTCACAGCATCGAATCACTCATGCAGCTCTCCTACAAACAAGAATATCGTCCGGCCATTCTGTTACTCGGTGGGGTCTACGCGGTCGGCGAGCTTCTAGAGGCCGATCACAAAGCAATGGCTACGTCTGTGATGTCACGTGACGATTCAAATATCAACAGGCTACATCCGGGTACCGACCTGCATAGACACTGCTGTGTGATTTTGACAAACTTGACGTTCGGCGGAGCGGCTGTGAAGATCGAATTGTGCCGTATGATCAACTGTCTCCACATCATCGTGCTCCAACTCGAGTCGCATTCGGAGGAGCTTGTGAAAGCGGCGGGGAAACATCCTGAGAAATCTGTCGTGGAACGTGGAAGAGTTCGCCAAGAAATCTCTTCGTTCGTGTAACACGGTGGATGGGATCGTCCGTGCGTGTAGACGTGCACAAGAGGAGACGACGTTGCGGGCGTTGATGAGAGCGTTGTGAATCTTTTGGCGTTCAAGGAAAACAAGGCGGATATCTGTGCGGAGTCAGGAGGTCTGAAGCTTATTCTTCATCTTCTAAAGCATTGGACGAGTGCGAGATACTCGGAAGATATCGTACAGAATGCGGCCGGGATCCTACTGAATATCTCGAGTTATGTCTCGTTGCGAGAAGCCTACAGACAGAGACAGAGAGAGAGCGGTCTGTATCAGGTTCTCGTCGAGTTGCTCAAGTTGGACAGTCCGGAGATGCTCGAGAAGGTGTGCGGCATCTTGTGGAATCTCTCCTCACGTAGCGCCGCCGATCAATCGAAGCTTTGGGATCTAGGAGCGGTTCCCGCTCTGCACAGGCTCACGAAGTCTGTCAAGGATCCGAAAATTCAAAAGGCAGCTGCGCAGGCGTTGAAGAATCTCATGCAAGCGAAAGGCGGTGGATTAGGTGGCGTCGTCGAGGCAACTGGGAGTCGGAATGGATGCGTCTCTATTACAGGGTAATCAACTAGTCGTGCGTCTGGTCATACAAGCGGGTTGGACGGTTCACTATTGAATGCCTCCTCCCTTCAACGATCGAGTAATCCCCCACCCAAACCAAGGAGAATGCTAGTGAATCAAAGTTTCGATGTGAATGACGTTAGGAGTCATGCCATTCACCTACTTGGCTCACACACGCCTCCATTGTCACGAGAATCCCAGCCGAACTCTCGATCTCATTCTCGTTCTCAATCGAAGTTTTTAGTTGTGTGTGTTTATGTTTTGAAAGGATGAATGGAAGATGGGTGAGGAGAAGCAAGGAGACGGATTTCTACAGCATGGGAGTCACCCTGTTGGAGCTGCATGTTTACTGTTCGATCACCTTCTAGGATCCTCCTCAGAGAGATGACCGAGTGCATCAACTATGACAGCAGAGACTGGTCACACTGGCATGTGATCATAACAGATGGCTGTGATGTCGACAAAGGGAAAAAAACTGGCAACTATGGGATGAGGATTTTCCTGTACAACAAGAGGCAAAATGAAAGCTGGACATTTGTGAGTGTGTGAGAAGGATATGTAGTGTTGGTATGAGTACATTAGCAAACTTTCCAACTGTGTCATCACGTGTGACAATAACTCTTCTAGCATATAGTCTCATGCTTACTGCATTACATCCTTGTCAGTCATTGGTATATATCACAATACAAATACAGCAATAATTGTTATACTCTAATCTATCTAATCAGTATTTGCACTATTATCACAAACCGACTGCAACACAAACTCGAGCACAGGCCTGGCATACCCAGACACCATTTTCATGTGCACATATTCACCAAGTTAGCTTTTTCATCTGTCCTGTCTGTATCCCTTTAATAGGTTGCAGGGCTGTGCTTGTGCTTCTTGTGTGTTGATCGTACCGGAACAAAATATATGCAGCAGATGCATGACTTTCTGATAGACTGAGGGGTCTGAGTTGTGCATGCTCACCACGTGTACCTTATGGGCCCTCGTATGCTGCAATGCCTTCTGCTCCAGTTTGTCCTGACACTCCTGCTGCTCTCCCATCTCTCTGTGCTGTGCTCCACATTCTCTACGATCTCCATGACTTTCGTCCACATCCGGTTGGTCCAATCGGTTCTGGACCTGGAGTTCTATGTGATCCACATTCAACCTTGGACACACACGCACGCACGTACGTGCACGCACACACACACACACACACACACACACACACACACACACACACACACACACACACACACACACAATGGACAAATGTCAAGCCCTCCATGTCGTTCGACGTCGACTATAGGGTCAGTTACGGAGATAGCTCCCCCTGCCTCCAGAGACAGGGTCTCCATGCACTACGTGGAGGTTACAGGCCAGTGCTACAATCCACCTGGAGCTAGGCCAGAGTCATCCAGGGGCATTGACTATGGCGCAGCTCTGGGACTGGACACCAAGGCCCACATGTTCTCATCTGTTGCATGATGTTACTGCCAAGCCAGCGGTCATGTCCACCCCAGTCAAAGACCAGCTACTCATTTATACTCTTGAGTCGAGAGAAGCAATTGTGTGTAACTTTCTTGCTTAAGGAAATTATGCAATAGCTCGCCATCACTGTGACTTGAACTTGCAACCTGGATGTTTTCATTCTCCAAATGCACTCTAACCAAATGAGCTACAGCACGCACGCACGCACGCACACACACACACACACACACACACACACACACACACACACACAGTGACACACACCACACACACACACACACACACACACACACACACACACACACACACACACACACACACACACACACAGTGACACACCACACACACACACACACACACACACACACACACACACACACACACACACACACACACACACACACACACACACACACACACACACACACACACACACACGTATCATTCTTCTATATTCTCTTACTTTGCAGCCACATCTTGTCCTCCACGGCGACATCGTTGTTCTCGTTACTCGCCTCATGTTGTTGCTTGTGTTGCTGTGGGTGTATGGTGGTGGTGCTGCTTGCAGGCTGTTGTTGTTGTTGAAGTGCTCGTGCTGGTCCTGGTGCATGGGCTGGTGCAGTTCCTTTGTCTGTGCTGTTGTTGGGGGTTATGTTGTTAAGGCTGCCAGTACTGCTGCTGCTACTGCTCATAGAGTTTCTGCTGGTACTGCTGTTGGAAGTAGGAAAGATGATGTTGGGGACGGGGGGGGGGGGGGGGGGGGAGTACAAGTAATGTTGCTGATGTTGCTGTTGCTGAGGAATGTTGTGCAAGTGCCATTGCTACTGGTGCTGAATAGGGTTATGCAAATGCCAAAGCTGCTGCTGGGGGTGCCTGTGCGTTGATGCATGGCTGCAGTACTAGAAGAAAGAAAATGTATTAACATAAGTTGCAACATGCAAGGACGTTGTAATTAAACATACAGTACCATTAGGGTGCCAGTTTGGGTGCCACATTCTTTTTCTTCAAGCTTTGTCACACTTCAGTGGAAGGTTGTCGACCTAATGATACGGATGGACACTGCAATGTCTATTTGTATCTGTAGGTTTGGCTATTGATGATGTAATCAACTACAGACATGGGAAATGTCTAAATGGTGGCAAGGAGCACCACCACAATTGTTCAAGTGACAATCTAAATTGTTTATTGATGGCTGAATTCTCATAGCACAGCTGACAAACAAAGAGAGGTGGAGCCTTATGATGACATCACTTTTGTCTATTGGTCAGTAATGACGCCACTTCTCGTCTATTGGTCAAAATAGCTTCATTTGCATCTGCAATAATCAAATATAAATACGGTTGGTCTCACATCAGACCACTACTATCACCTTAGCCCGGATATCCAGGACTCGGGTAATTACCTATTATTAGCTGGTGGAAACTATGGTTTGAGAGATTGCGGCCACTTTCACAGTGCGCTTACAGTTACATGTAGTTGAACATGTACGACTATGCTCAATGGGGTGCTTGTGCGCGTGCACGTGTGTGTGTATGGGTGTGCACGTGCACGTGTGTGTGAAAGCACTCATCCCATATTTGTAACTGCATTTATATCCATTTTTAGCATGAATTCTCACTTTTCATCTGTTCTGTCTGTATCCCTTTAATAAGTCGCAGGGCCTTGCTAGTTGTGTGTTGATCGTACAGGAACAAAATATGCAGCAGATGCATGACTCTTTCCGATAGATCGAGGGGTCCGAGTTGTCCATGCTCACCACGTGTACCTTATGGGCCCTCGAGTCCTGCAATGCCTTCTGCTCCAGTTTGTCCTGACACTCCTGCTGCTCTCCCATCTCCCTGTGCTCCACATTCTCTAAGATCTCCACGACTTTCATTACATCTGATCGGTCCAATCGGTTCTACTGGAACTGGAGTTCTATGTGGTTCACATTCAACCTTGGACACACAAACA
>NC_085096.1:2549782-2552282 GCF_963422355.1 Corticium candelabrum
GTAACGAGCAAATTGACTCATCACGTTAGGTGTTACTACATGTATATGTTTGTTTGTTTGTATTCTTGTTTGTTTATGTTTGGATGTGTTTGCTTGTGTTTGTACATGTGTATGTGCATGTCTGTCTTTTTGTCTGTCTGTCTGTCTGTTTAGTACAACATCACAAACATAAAACTACGAGAGTTAATAGGACCCAGCTAGTGGCCCTTCAGTACGTATCTCTGTCTGTCTGAAGCTACGCGGCAGGGAAGGCATCATTCCGGCGTGTCTTGCAGCTGTATGACTCCGCTGCTGCTAGTCCAAGGCCCGGAGATAAATCACATGGTTAGTAGTCACACGTAGTCAGACCATTTCCGTTTCCATCTTCTTCACCTGCTGGTTAGCGGGTATCTGTATGAGATCATTGATATTTATTGTTTATGTTTGTACAACACTTAATGAGTTTGGGTTATGTTTATCTGAACAAGGGCAGTATGATGAAGGACTCCAATTACTAAACCAATCGCTAAGTATTGAAAGAAAACTTGGACCAGAATATAAACCAAATCTTGCTACCAGTAAGTATCTCAGATAATCATATTTGTTGCTTTCATTATTATGAGTTCCTCTCACTATAATACCTCGTTTACACTGGCACATTCAACAAGGTTGGGACCACACCAGCTGATTGCTGCTGGTCGAACATGTCAGTGGAAACGTGACTGGGGCCAGGCTGGGAGTGGTTGGAGCTTGCTGGCTCAGCTCATTAAAATCAAGCAAGCTGGCTTGGTGCAGCATGGTCCCATCGAGCAGTGTTAACGCGAATATGCTAGATGGCTCACTCAGATATGGACAAGGCATGCACAGCTTATGTATTCTTGGACATGGCATGGTCTGATGACGAGTCATTGCATTCGTTTTCATTGTTTGTCTTGTTCTAGGGACACAAACTGTGACACAGCAGTCATCATCAAGAGCAGTGAGTAGCATTGCTCGTTTCCTAGACTGCAAACATTTGTAAAGAATAGCTCCGTTGCCTGTAGTCTGTAGTCTCATGAGCCACTTTGTCTGACACACCCAATGCCATCTTTCAAAAAGAAGAGACGGAAAGCATTTGCTGTGACGTCCATGTTTTACCACGTGACAAGGACACATGACAATGAGTCACACCTACGTGGCTCCCTTCTAAACAAGCACTGTAAATGCATGCTGGTTCATTCAACGATTCACACCTTGTTGGGAACACCTGTATAGGCTGGTCGGTCTCATTTGGCTTGGTCATTGTAAACGTAATATGAAATGTCAATATCTATTGTAATTGATTACAGTATATAGAGGAAATGTACATAATAAATTGGAGGTTTGTATCTAAAAGTGCACATTTATTTATTGTATCAACATTTGTTTATTAATTAATTAGTTAATAATTTATTGATTATTATTGATATTAACTAGTTCTGGAACTAAAATTGTTGCCCTCCTGCCTTTCACTGCACGCTTGCTCGCTTGCTTGCTTCTCTGCTTGTTGCCAGTCTGTCTCTTTGTTGGAGTGTTCAACTGGCTATGTAGCTGCTTTCATTCTTGTCAGTTTGCCTGCTCACCTACTTGCCTGCTGTCTTGCTTTTTTGCTTGCCTGCCTTCTATGGTACTTGTAAACGCTGGCCTAGCCATGCCAGCTAGGCTCAGTATTTCTAGCCAGTCCAGTGCGGGCTGGCTCGGTTCAAGTACATTGTGTAAATGTGTAGCATGCTGGAAAACGAGTCGCGCATGCTCATTTGGTACAACTGGCGATAGACCTACGTCTCGTATATATAGTACGACGTCTCGTATGTGTCCTACACATTCTCTATATGACTGTTGTAAAGCCATAGAGAAAAATTGCGAGCAGCTTGGCTTCTGTCCATTGCAAACGTGAGCTAACACAAGTTGTCCTTTGTCAAGATCAAGTAACTAACGCACGTTAATGTCACGCATTGGCTTCCTTCTACTGAGTGTGTCGTGTAAACGCGGGCTGGAATACTGGGCTGGTGAGGCTCGGCTTGTTATGCTTGCTGGTGTAAACGAGGTATTAGTCTACTGTCTTTCTTTTTGACTGGTTGTCTGTTTATCTGTCTGTCTGTCTGCTTGTTGCCTGTCTGTCTGTCTGTCTGTCTGTCTGTTTGTCTGTCTGTCTCTCTGTCTGTCTGTCTCTCTGTCTGTCTGTGTATGTATATCTGTGTATGTATATGTCTGTCTTTCAGTTTGTCTGTGTATATATATGTCTGTCTGTCAGTCTGTCTGTCTCTCTGTCTATCTGTTTGTTTCTTTGTCTATCTGTTTGCACGCCTGTCTGTCTGCCTGCCTGTCTGTCTGTCTATCTATCTGTCTGTCTGCTTGCCGTAGACTGTATTGGCAGGGGTCACTAGGTAAGGATGAATAAACCAGCTGTTTGTTTGTGTGTCTTCTGTCTGTTTGTTGTCTGTCTGTCTACCACAAATTGTTTGCAAAATTTTTTGCCATCGTCAGTTAGTAGAAATGGTGG
>NC_085096.1:2574782-2629782 GCF_963422355.1 Corticium candelabrum
AGGCAGAAGTGGTCGTTTGTGAAGCATGCAACTGGAGTGCTTTGCATGACAAAGACCAGCAATTTTTAGACAGACAAATAGCTAGAGCAGCGATCCGTGCACAGCATGCTTCTAAGGCAGGTAGTAAAGATGCCGACAATGAAGATGGACAAACTGCAAACGCTCAATTTGGCACAAACACAAGCAAGCCGAGTGAAGTGACTGCATTGAGTCAAGTTACTGCATTGAGTCAAGTTACTGCAATCAAGACAAACACACACAAACTAGACAAAGCAGCTGCATCTATTGGTGATGGCGAAAGCAGCACGAGCAACAACAAACTGGACGAAGCCATTGTCCTGACCGAAGGAATCGGTCGTGCTATAAAGCAGTTTCAAAGTGATCCGGATATTCTGAAGCAAGAAGAATCAAAAGTTTACCATACCATCTGGGATTTAGGAGGTCAGGAACTCCTACTTCCTGGTCAACAACAAGCCATCACACCGAGAAGTATTGTTTTTCTCGTGTTTGATGCAAGGAAGTTTCTCAATGACGAGGCCCAATCGTCCCACCGTTCTTCCCCTTATACAGAAGAAACCCCGATTCCTAACATGTGGATCGAAAAGAATTACGATGCTTTGTCTTTATGGGGATCTACAACTTTCTTGGCAAGAGGCGAAGGTCACCATTTAATTGATTCTCTTGACAAGTCATTGGCATGCGCATTGCCCATTATGTTCTTGATTGGAACACATATCGCCGAAGTCAGTCAAGAAATGATAGAGAAGCAGAATAAATTTCTGTCTGAGAAGTTTTTTGATCAGGAATTTACGGAGCACATCTACCGACCAAGCCAGCAGCCTGATGATTGGTTTTTCCGTGTTGAAAACTCGGTGTCTGATCCAGAATCTCCAAACGAGGATCCGGGTGTAGTTGCAGTGAAAGAAGTCATTGGAAAGGTGACAAATTCTGTGTCATTTAAAAGTTTGATACCGGCGACTTGGGCGGTGCTGGAGAAAATCTGCGATGGTCTAGAAGAGAAGATGGGCAGTGCCTTGTCTAGTGTCAATGTTATCTTGGCTTTGGCCAATCGATTGTGTCGTATCTCTGAAGAGAAAGAAGTGCGTGCGGCTCTGGTGTATTTAGATGACGCCGGATCAGTAATATTCCCTCAGAAGAGTGAGAAATTGAAGGATACGGTCGTCACTAAACCCAGTTGGTTGTTCAAAGTTTTTTCAGTTATCGCATCAGTCTATTTCCCTTCTGGGTTCTTTTGTCATCAGTGGCGTCGTGCCAAGAAAACAGGAATCGTTAGCTGGGAGCTGATGAAGGATTGCCTCAGAAAGGCAGGAGTAAAAGAAGAAGAATATGAAGTCGTATTGAATTTGTTGAATTGCTTCTATTTGCTCTCCCCTAAATCTCCACCATCTCAACTAGCTATTTCTTATAAAACGGAATACTTTGTTGCTTGTCTGCTGGAGTCTGACCCAAACTCACCACTAGCAGCTGCTGCACCAGTCAATCCTAACGATCTCAAACCATTCTCACTCATTATTTCTCCTTGCCAAATTGCATTTATTCTCGAGCAGCTGCATTTCAGGCTAATGACCTGTTGCATCGAGGAATATCCTGATGAGCCGATGTTGATACGTCACCACTCTGTGTATCGAGTTGAGCAAGATGTCATGTTAGAAATGGCTTATTATTCCAAGAAATACATCATTTTGACCATTGACACAACAAGACCATGCCATGAAATTGCTTCCGTATGTACAGGTGTCCGTCTGTTTATAACTGAAAAGCTTGAGGAAGTGAAGAAACCAGGATTGCCTAATTTCCACTTTTCAGTAAACATTCAGCCTTCAGGACCAGCTGTTCCTGTGGATCCCACTAAGCTAGTATGTATAGACGAGTACAAACCAAGTGGAGACACACCACTAAGAGTAAACATTAGCAGACGTGATGTGAAATTAGATCCAAATGAAAAAGCTGCATTAGACTGTTGGTTTTATGAACAGAAAAATGATGATAAAGGAACAGCACAACATCTAAAGTGTAAAGCAGACAGCAAGTGCACAAGTAACGAGATCACAACTGTAGCAAGGAAACTTTCTAGTAGTTGGCAGCAACTTGTTTCAGTTTTATCTTCGGATATTTTTTGTATCAACAAGATAAAAGAGATAAAAGAAGAAAACAGGGACAACTTATTTATGCAAGCTCGAATAGCATTGGTCATCTGGAGTAATGAACTAGGCGGTAAAGCCAGTCGACAGTTACTGATTGAGGCCATGCGTGTCCTTGGCTTCAGACTGCCAGCGGAAGAAGTCTTTGGCCAACAATTAGTTAAGTATGTTGCCCACAGAAATAATTGGGAGTGACTATAAGATTTGGTTGGCATCGCATGATGATGCAACAATTCATTACTGGGGTGTAGTTTGCCATGAACTAAACACAATGTAGGGTTAGTTTTTATCATTTGACAATCAGCAAGTGTATATATGGTTTATAATGATTAAATAAAGTAGGAGTTGGTAATCACGTGGTTTTGCTCTATTATATCTCTACTAACCTAAGTAGTTAGTTAGAGTCTAGTGCTGTAGTCTGATGTGGTGAACCCGAGTGTCTAACACACACTAGAATCACCCGAACACACGAGATATAACAAGTCTGTCATGTATGGAGAAATTAACACTGAAGAAAGATGGTTGTTGATTGTGGACAGCAAGTTGTTGTTATTGTTTTAGCTGCTACTGCTACTGTTGCTGCTGCTGCTGTTGTTGTTTTTATTGTTGTTGTTTATGCTCCTGCTGCTGCTGCTGTTGCTACAGTATTGCTGTTGTTGTTGCTACCACTACTGTCAGTACTGATGCCAGCGTGGTAACATATGTGGAAGATTTCGGTATACTATTAGCTTCATTTGTACTAGGAGGACAAAATGTTTTAACATGGCTTATAAGTTAGGGTTTCTAAATGACATTGACTTTTACCCAGTCTTTGTCTGCTGCTGTTGCTGCTGCTGCTGCTGCTGCTGCTGCTGCTGATGCTGCTGCTGCTGCTGCTGCTGCTGCTGCTGCTGCTGCTGCTGCTGCTGCTGCTGCTGCTGCTGCTGCTGCTGCTGCTGCTGCTGCTGCTGCTGTTGCTGTTACTACTACTGCCATGCCACGTGTCCAATGAAACTAATGACCAATAATGGCAGTGCAGTCCCTATTTTGTCTCTGTGAACTAGTCTACTGATATATAACCAACTCTCGTCAGTGGTCTACACAATGCTGTCTTTGTTTCTTTACCTAAACAACGTCTTAATAGAACAGATCACAAAGACTGCCTGTCCTTTCTGAGGCAGCTGTCTAACCTAGTGACCTGTTGGCATGCTGATGTCTAGTGAAATTGTATTGCATGAGAAATCAATAATTGATTGAGTATGGTTTGTGTGTGTTTGCCTAAACAATTGTTAGAATGGGAGTATACATAAAGCAATGTGACTATACATATAGGAACAGACGTCAACAGGGGTTTAAAAAATAAGACAAAACCCTGTTTTGAATGAGCAAACAAGTTCTGGGAGACAAGAATGACTGTTGGGATACACGAAGGACATTCCAGCATTTGCCAGAGTCGATGCAGTATGTAGTTTATAATGCAGGAAATTAGCTGTGTAAGACTAGTTACTATGAAATCAGCACAGCAGTAATCTACTGTATTATAATTTCATGTCTGCATTGTACCGAGATTGTCAGCTGCATACAGATACATGAGCAAGCTGCATCAACTGTCTCAGAGGCCACCACGTGAAGGTATGCTGGACATTGGCCTCCACAGTGTCTCAACCATGTATTGCCAATGTCAGCCTTCACACTGCTGCATCTGTTTTGGCCTAGCTACACATATTTACTCCCCATATTTATATCACACTGCAACCATTCGATCTCACACATAGGAATGGTGCAGCAAACACATGCAGACATACAACCGTCTTTTAGAAAATCAAATTTATTTCATACCAAAAAGAGATCAGACGCAGCATACAGACACCCATTGGAGGGTGATAGTTAGCGCATGCGCTAAATTTCAATTATTGTGAAGGTAAACTTAGTTGTATCTGTCATTTCTGGCTGCATCGTTTTCTCGTTTGACCACAGAAGAGACAAGTGAGAGCGAGTGACGTGTGAGAGGTAACATTCTTTTAACTCTCGCCATTTGTGGCCTGTTTCGTAAGAGAAACGACATCGACGCTCGCGGAGATGATCGCATATCGTAACAACGACCGCTGTTTGTCTCGCCTGCCTTTCTACGTTGCGTATTGACTGCAAACTTGTCTCCCTTCCTGTTGCTCTTTCCTATCTGTTTGCATTCTTCGTCTTGTGCGATGCGCCGCGTCGATCGGCGTGTCGGCTCGTCGTCGCGTCGTTTCGTTTCGTACTTTGTCAGTGTGACGGTTTGTGTTGCAGCTCGCAGAGTGAATGCACAATGGCAGAATCGACGTCGGAATCTCGTCGGACGAGCGAGCTTGCGTCGACGCACGACGCGTCGTCCGATGCGAGCGGAAAGGTTTGTTGTGTAGTGCCGTCACCTGTTTGGATCGATGTAGGTGTCGTAAACGTCTCGTGTGTGTGCGAGCTGTCGCTAATGCTCTCGATGTGAGAAATTTGTGTTGGTGGGGAGTGGGCGTGGTCGCTTGTAGAGTGATGGTTGAGCTTTTCGGCGTTGTAACAGACTGTAGGGTGCACTCGTGTCTCTCTGTATTGGTTGGTATGAATGGAAAAGGCGGGAAGTTGTGTGTGTCATTTTTATCTGTTTGTGTGCTACAGCTGTGTCTTGTTGTGTGTTATTGTAGGTGTGTGTGTTGGCTCGTTGAAACCTGCTCATCATCTCTGCTTGTTTCAAGTGTGACAGCGTCGAGAGCAAATACTTCACATTGAACTCTTCAGCGTTCACTCTCTGTCATAGAGTGCCGGCTCATCAGCAGAGAACATGTCCAATGAACACGTGACTATCTGTGTGTGTCCATATTAGTAGGTTTGTCGACCGATTTAATTGTCTGTGTGTAGGTTTTGAAAGGATGAATGGAAGATGGGTGAGGAGAAGCAAGGAGACGGATGTCTACAGCATGGGAGTCACCCTGGTGGAGCTGAATGTTTACTGTTCAATCACTTGCTAGGATCCTCATCAGAGAGATGACCGAGTGCATCAACTATGACAGCAGAGACTGGTCACACTGGCATGTGATCATAACTGATGGCTGTGATGTCGACTAAGGGAAAGAAACTGGCAACTTTGGGATGAGGATTTTCCTGTACAACAAGAGGAAAAATGAAAGCTGGACATTTGTGAGTGTGTGAGAAGGATATGTAGTGTTAGTATGAGTACATTAGCAAACTTTCCAACTGTGTCATCACGTGTGACAATAACTCTTCTAGCATATAGTCTCATGCTTACTGCATTACATCCTTGTCAGTCATTGGTATATATCACAATACAAGTACAGCAATAATTGTTATACTCTAATCTATCTAATCAGTATTTGCACTATTATCACAAACCGACTGCAACACAAACTCGAGCACAGGCCTGGCATACCCAGACACCATTTTCATGTGCACATATTCACCAAGTTAGCTTTTTGATCTGTTCTGTCTGTATCTCTTTAATAGGTTGCAGGGCCGTACTTGTATGTTGATCGTACAGGAACAAAATATGCAGCAGATGCATGACTTTTTCTGGTAGACTGAGGGGTCCGAGTTTTCCATGCGCACCACGTGTACCTTATGGGCCATCGAGTCCTGCAATGCCTTCTGCTCCAGTTTGTCCTGATACTAGTACTCCTGCTGTCCCATCTCTCTGTGCTCCACATTCTCTACAATCTCCATGAATTTTGTCACATGGTTGGTCCAATGGGTTCTGCTGGACCTGGAGTTCTATGTGGTCCACATTCAACTTTCAATACACAAGCGTACGAATACACACACACACACACACACACACACACACACACACACACACACACACAATGGACAAATGTTAAAGCCCTCCACATCGTTCGACGTCAACTATAGGGTCAGTTACGGAGACAGGGCCTCCATGCATTACGTGGAGGTTACAGGCCAGTGCTACAATCCACCATGAGCTAGGCCGGAGTCATCCAGGGGCATTGACTATGGCACAGCACTGGGACTGGACACCAAGGCCCACATGTTTCCGTCTGCTGCATGATGTTGCTGCCAAGCCAGCGGTCATGTCCACCCCAGTCAAAGACCAGATACTCATTTATACTTTTGAGTCGAAAGAAGCAATTGTGTGTAAGTTTCTTGCTTAAGGAAATTATGCAATAGGTTGCCATTACTGTGACTTGAACTTGCAACCTGGATGTTTCCATTCTCCAAATGCACTCTAACCAATTAAGTTACAGCACACACACACACACACACACACACACACACACACACACACACACACACACACACACCACGTCACATGTATCATTCTCCTATAATCTCTTACTTTGCAGCCACGTCTCGTTCTCGTTACTCGCCTCACGTTGGCCAAGCTGGGCGTTTAGGTAGTCTCGCGCAGCCAGCCCCTCCCCCTTTTTGACATCCGTTGGCGGGAGACGTCTCCCGCCAACGGATGTCAAAAAGGGGGAGGGGCTGGCTGCGCGAGACTACAACGACAACAGATTCTAGAACAGGTCTTGTTTGAGACAAGGTCGCCTAGATCTTTAAGAAAGCCGACGATTCGCATGTCGGAGACTGCATCATGACAACCAGAGTCACGATCATGTTGCACTCTTTAACACGCATGCGTAGACTAGTCCTAGTAACAGTTGAGCTGTAGATTTGTGTGTTCACGCTTCGTGTGCATGCGTTCTACATCTCGAGATGACGTTGGCTGAAGCTAAAGGTATGTTTGTTGGAAAGAACCTAACGAGTTGTTGTTCACTGTTTCTCCACTTTGTTTGTAGCTGCATATTCAGCTGGTAATGACTACCGCCACAGAAAGAATTTTAAAGCTGCGGAGGCATCGTATCGGCGTGCCGCCCAGCTATTTCACTCAGCCGGCGGAAGTCTCGTTGACAGATCATTTGGTTAGGCGCCGCACCGCACACTGTACAGTACATGTGTCCGTGGGGAGGGGCTTTAGCAAAATTTGCCGAGTGTGCCAATTTTAGTATGTGAGCCTGCAAAATATGGCTGCTAAAAACTTCTGGCCCACAAACGTCTTTATCCGATTCAAACTCCTCACACTCGTCGTCATTTAGATGTGAGTTTGCGTGAGGCTCCTCGTTGTTGTAGACCTTACCTGTGACCATGAACTTTGTTACGTGACTTTCCATTAGTAAGATGAGAGTTTCTTGCTTATGTTCTTTTTTCCTAAAAACGTAGTATGTGATAGTCGAATTTTGCGCACCAAAATTTGTCTTACTTTCCTATTATGGTACAACTGCATGAGCCCAATCATAACAATTAACTGTTTTAGACTACTTTCGTCTTGAAGCTTCACATCTCTCCGTCTGTCTTAATTAATTTGTCTGGCCTTGGCCAACAGAAGTTGAAGATGGTTATAGTACTTCCTGCAAACTGCTCTGTCCACAAGATACAAGATATCTGTCTCTTCTCAAACATTGTTTCATGTGAGCGCTCGGAAAGAAATTGTTGCCATCTCTACAAGTTGTTGCAGTTCCTTGCACTGCCAAGTAGTAGTCTGTTTTAGGGTTCAAGTGCTGCCTAGGTATGATTTCTAAAGTTGGTCATTTTCATATTCAACCCGCTGACAAAACAAGTAAAGCAAAAATTGCCACTTTTAGCAATGCAAGTGTGCAGTGGCCATAGAAATAAAGATAAACTGTTCCTGCATACAATTCTACAGATAAAACTTGCTGCAATATTATGACCGTTAACATGCAGAAGATGACCGAAATGCTTTACTAGTGACCCCTGCAAATAACTGAGTTTCAAACGCATGGCCCCACAGCAAATTTGACAGCCAATAATGACTGACTCCTTAATAGAGCGTATGTACGTGTTGGAAGATGTAGAGATCATTGATATTAATTTATTCCATTTTTCATTTTTGAAGCGCTTCATCAGGTGGGATATTGTTTATGTGAGCAAAACAATTATGCAGAAGGGGTGAAGTTCCTTGATGAAGCGTTGGTCATCGAAAGAACACTTGACCCTCAAGATAAACCACTTCTTGCTGCCAGTAAGTATCATTTCTGTCACTTTCATTATAATGAGTTTCTCTCACTAAAACATTAATATCAACCGTTATTGATTGTATAGATGAAATTTACATGGAGGTTTGTATCTAAAATTGCACATTCATTTATTCTATCAACAATGTTTATTAAGTTAATTAATTATTTATTGATTATTATTGATATTAATTAGTCCTAGAACTAAAACTGTGTTAATATATCAATAGTCATCAGATGGGTTTATAGAAGTGATGGATATTGTAATGAGAATGTCTTGAAATGATATGGTTGCAGACTTTGCTTTTTAATTGTTGCAAGTAATCACTTAGCAGAAGAGACACTCATTGACTTATCAGTTTTCTTGCTGGTCTTAAGGCCTGTCCACACTAGACCAGAATGGATCGCGATTCGATCGGGATCCGATCGGGATAGCGAGCGTCCACACTGCACTTTGAAAACGATACCTCCGCCTCATTTCGCTATCACGTGACTGATGACCGATGTGTATGTGTGGTTTCTTTGCTTGTAGAAAGCGTTGATACAGCGACGTAAGGCAAGCGAGAACAAAGACGAGTGAGGAGTGCTAGATGTTCCGACTACATGCGTAGCGTACGTGAAGGTAACGCCCACTATTTCTAGTTGGATTCAACCGATCGCGATCGAATCCACCTCGCGATGTGGATCGGACGGATCGCGATTGAGTTGCAAGTGTGGACAGCGTTGCGGTTGGATCGCGATCGGATCGCGATCCAGTTGCCAGTGTGGACAGGCCTTTATGTCTTGTGCATCAACAAGAGATAAGATCTCATTACAAAATGTGATATTATTGTCAGTAGATAGAGATGCAGACCAAAGGTTACTAGAACTTTAAATGATAATTAGACATGCAGCAGTAACGAGCAAATTGACTCATCACGTTAGGTGTTACTACATGTATATGTTTGTTTGTTTGTATTCTTGTTTGTTTATGTTTGGATGTGTTTGCTTGTGTTTGTACATGTGTGTGTGCATGTCTGTCTTTTTGTCTGTCTGTCTGTTTAGTACAACATCACAAACATAAAACTACGAGAGTTAATAGGACCCAGCTAGTGGCCCTTCAGTACGTATCTCTGTCTGTCTGAAGCTACGCGGCAGGGAAGGCATCATTCCGGCGTGTCTTGCAGCTGTATGACTCTGCTGCTGCTAGTCCAAGGCCCGGAGACAAATCACATGGTTAGTAGTCACACGTAGTCAGACCATTTCCGTTTCCATCTTCTTCACCTGCTGGTTAGCGGGTATCTGTGTGAGATCATTGATATTTATTGTTTATGTTTGTACAACACTTAATGAGTTTGGGTTATGTTTATCTGAACAAGGGCAGTATGATGAAGGACTCCAATTACTAAACCAATCGCTAAGTATTGAAAGAAAACTTGGACCAGAATATAAACCAAATCTTGCTACCAGTAAGTATCTCAGATAATCATATTTGTTGCTTTCATTATTATGAGTTCCTCTCACTATAATACCTCGTTTACACTGGCACATTCAACAAGGTTGGGACCACACCAGCTGATTGCTGCTGGTCGAACATGCCAGTGGAAACGTGACTGGGGCCAGGCTGGGAGTGGTTGGAGCTTGCTGGCTCAGCTCATTAAAATCAAGCAAGCTGGCTTGGTGCAGCATGGTCCCATTGAGCAGTGTTAACGCGAATATGCTAGATGGCTCACTCAGATATTGACAAGGCATGCACAGCTTATGTATTCTTGGACATGGCATGGTCTGATGACGAGTCATTGCATTCATTTTCATTGTTTGTCTTGTTCTAGGGACACAAACTGTGACACAGCAGTCATCATCAAGAGCAGTGAGTAGCATTGCTCGTTTCCTAGACTGCAAACGTTTGTAAAGAATAGCTGCGTTGCCTGTAGTCTGTAGTCTCATGAGCCACTGTGTCTGACACACCCAATGCCATCTTTCAAAAAGAAGAGACGGAAAGCATTTGCTGTGACGTCCATGTTTTACCACGTGACAAGGACACATGACAATGAGTCACACCTACCTGGCTCCCTTCTAAACAAGCAGTGTAAATGCATGCCGGTTTGTTCAACGATTCACACCTTGTTGGGAACACCTGTCTAGGCTGGTCGGTCTCAATTGTCTTGGTCATTGTAAACGTAATATAAAACGTCAATATCGATTGTAGTTGATTACACTATGTAGAGGAAATGTACATAATAAATTGGAGGTTTCTATCTAAAGTGCACATTTATTTATTGTATCAACATTTGTTTATTAATTAATTAGTTAATAATTTATTGATTATTATTGATATTAACTAGTTCTGGAACTAAAATTGTTGCCCTCCTGCCTTTTCACTGCATGCTTGCTTGCTTGCTTGCTTCTCTGCTTGTTGCCTGTCTGTCTGTTTGTTGGAGTGTTCAACTGGCTACATAGCTGATTTCATGCTTGTCAGTTTGGCTGCTTTCTTGCTTGCCTGCCTGCCTGGTTGCATGGCTGTGTTTATGAGTGGCTGCATGTCTGCTTGTGTGTTTGCGTGCAGTTTGCGTGTGTGCTCAACTACTGGCATGTTTTTGTGCTTGCATGGCCGGCTGTGTGCTGGCTTGCCTCTTTGTCTTATTTGTGTGGTTGTATATTTATCTGTCTGTTTGCTTGTCTGTCTGTTTGCTTGTTTGTGTTTGTCTGTCTGTCTGTCTGTCTGTCTGTCAATTTCATTTATTGAAACACAAACTGTACGTTACATTTCTAACACTAAATACAAGCAATGTACTGAGTTCAGCTTTAGTGTAATGCAAACTACTTTGGTAGTCTCTATTGTGTATGTTCTCATGTTCTTCTCCAGGGAAGACACGTGTCAGCTTGTGGAGGATGACTCTCTCTGTCTGTCTGTCTGTCTGTCTGTCTGTCTGTCTGTCTTGTATGTGTGTTGTAGATAATGAGTTTTTATTTAGATGTACTATGTCTAGTGTGTAGTCTCTGTTGAGCAGTGAACTTGTTGGGAAAGTCTAACAGACTGTGAAGGGAGACTAGGACTGGAAGAGATGAGTCATTGACGGTCGTGTTGTTGTGTCTCTAGCTCTTCATCAACTTGGACGGTGTTTGAGTGACCAAGAGATGTTTGATGATGCAGTGAGATATTTGAAAGAAGCCCTTGAGGTGAAACGTACTTTGAACAACAAAGAGGATACTGCACTGAGTGAGTAACTGTGAGCTTTATCTTGCCATAAATTTAATTTTTAATTTTATTTCTTAGTTTAGTAATAAATTAAGCAATAGAAGTATGTATTGTGTGTTTGTGTTAAGTATAATGTGGTGGCATGTATTGATACTAACACAGCACATTCATCTTTCTTTTTTTTAGTTTACAGTAAATTTAGATTGAGAGTTTTCTACTCTAATTGTCTATTTATCTATTCTACTAGTAAATGAAGCTGTGTTTACACCCTCGCTTCAGAGCTACGAGCGTGTGTGTGTGTGTGTGTGTGTGTGTGTGTGTGTGTGTGTGTGTGTGTGTGTGTGTTTGTGTACATGTGTGTCCATGTGTGTGTGTGTGTGTGTGTGTGTGTGTGTGTGTGTGTGTGTGTGTGTGTGTGTCCATGTGTGTCTGTGTCTCCATGTGTGTGTGTGTGTGTGTGTGTGTGTGTGTGTGTGTGTGTGTGTGCGTGCGTGCATGTGAGTTTGTGTGTCTGTGTGTGTCCATGTGTGTGTGTGTGTGTGTATGTGTGTGTGTCCATGTGTGTGTGTGTGTGTGTGTGTGTGTGTGTGTGTGTGTGTGTGTGTGTATTTATTGTAAATATTAATGTGTATTTTATAAATTTTGTTTACTTATCATCATTATTATTAATTAATCATTAGCTTAATTGTTCCTAGAATGTAAACTGTTGTTCTTTGAAAACACGTGGTTTTATCAATGTGATTAAAGATAATTAACTAAATACCATCAATGCCTCACACTACTTTGAATTGACACAGCTACGCAACTCTTGCGCTTCTTATCTACGTTATGTTTCAATTCTGCATGTATATGGCGCTCTTGCATCACTGGAAGTTAATAAATTAATTAGCTATTGAGATGGACTATCAGATCATTATCATACTTTTAATGAACCGTCCCCATCTTTCGTTGCGCTAATTCTTGTAGCTAGAGATCGATGTACGTCTCCTATCTGCATGGAAAATACTGTGAAGCGATCGACATCAGGTACAGCTAGCGACAGGATCCAGAAGAAAGCAGCGGCAACGTTTGCTACGAATCTTTCTTGCAAGACGACGTCGATCGTTCATGATCAGTCCTACTTAGAACATATTGCTCTCTTGAAGATCGCAGATGACATGCCGGTGGTGCGCAACGGTACACATGCATGGTCCCATGGGACCACAGCTTGGCTTCTTGAAGAACGATGAATTTGTTTGTTTTGCAATTCTTTTGTAAAAAGTAATGAACGCATACAACTATTACCTGAAGTTTACTCTGCTCTTGTCGGTTTGATGACAGTTTGACCGTAAAATGGGGTTTAGGATATCTCGGCTTTTCTGTCATTAGTGCGCGGGATTGTTACATTACCCATTGTTGGTCTCCCAAATTACTGCTGATTGGCTCAACAAATTCCCAAGAGTGATTCACGCTGACAAGCTAGTATATGTCACCTACATTTCGCGTCCCAAAATGATTGCTGATTGGCTCGACAAATTCCCCGAGCGTGACACACGCTTACAAACAAACATACGTAGGTAGTGACATACCGACAGACAGATCAAAAGTCAATTCAACCCGTTTAGAGTGAGCTTCTCGCGAAGCAATCCACCACATATTGTGGTGTCCTTCTTTACGCTGGTAGCTTAAGTAGTAAATGAAGCTGTGTTTACACCGTCGCTTCACAGCTACGAGCGTTTGTGTGTGTGTGTGTGCTTGTGTGTGTGTGTGTGTGTGCTTGTGTGTGTGTGTGTGTGTGTGTGTGTGTGTGTGTGTGTGTGTGTGTGCACGTGTATCTGTCTGCTTGTTGCTTGTCTGTCTGTCTGTCTGTCTGTGTGACATTCAAAGTCAAGTCCATTAGTTAATGACTTTGTTGTTTGCGAGGACTGATTTGTATTTAAAAATCCTAGCGTATGTACAAGTAGAATCTGTATGAGAATAAATTATCTGTTTGTCTGTCTGTGTCTGTCTGTCTGTCTGTCTGTCTGTCTGTCTGTCTGTCAAATTTTCATATATTTTTATACATCAAAGCTAATACAGGTGAAACTAAAGTAACAGCTAATGAACAACAAGTGTCACAACTACAATTACAATTACACAAATAACAATTAGCATTAAAAAGCTCCCCTACTGTCTGTCTGTCTGTGTGTGTGCATGTCTGTCTGTCAGTCTTTCTGTCTCTCTGTCTGTTTGCATGTCTGTCTGTCTGTCTGTCTGTCTGCTTGCTGTAGATTGTATTGGCAGGGGTCACTAGAGTAAGGATGAATAAACCAACCGTTTGTTTGTGTGTCTGTTTAGTGATTTGTCTTCCTGTGTGTCGTCTGTCTGTTTGTTGTCTGTCTGTCTACCACAGACTGTTTGTCAACGTTTTTGTTTCATTGTCAGTTAGTAGTCTGTCTGTCTGATTGCTGTTGACTACTTACCTTGACCCCGAGTTCCGCTTTCCGTTCCTCTCGAGCACTTTTACTGCCTGTACCTGTCGACCTGCCTGAGAGGAAGGTCGGCACTCATGAGGGGGCGGTGCCTGGTCATGGAGCCTCATGCACGCTAAAGACTGGTGCTTGGGGAGTCCCAGGCTAACCAGACCGGACTCTGTCCCAAACAGTGGACAACTTCCAGAGTTGATTCTGCCGCCTCCAAGCACCACCTCTCTCTCTCTCTCTCTCTCTCTCTCTCTCTATAATATGTATATAAACAGGCACCTTGAAGTTTCCAGAGAGCCTTGTCTTAGCCACTATTAGAATTAAGCACTCGGGCGCCCGCCCCCTGCGCGTTGATGTTGCTAGCACGCGTAAACGATGCCTTTTGTGTTTTCTCAACCAGTTATTAGCGTAACATGCAACAATACCTGCGTAAACGGCTACGCTGCTGCACGCAACTTGCTTGGCGATACACACTACTTCCTGTCCACGCTATCCGTATCTAGGTTTACATTCAAGCAAACAAGAAGCAACAAGTATGCTTGCCCGCGTGCCTCTACAGTGACGCTCGTGTTACTGACGCATTGCTGTGCTGTATGCAGTAGCCAATGTCCGAGAAAATTGTGCCAGCTCCCTCGCGTCTCTTATGTACCGTTGGTACGCATCGCTGCGCCAGAGACCCAAACTCCGAGTAACCAAGTCTTTCAGCTCTGTGGCTGCAGCCGTAGTCGCCGCTCCAATGCGAAAACTGTGGCCAGAGTACTACTTGCAGTTAAAACCGAGGACCGACCTAGACTCCCGAAGGTACGACACTAAGCGCTGGCGTGACAGGAGAGAGCCGTCGCTGAAGATAAAGAGAGGCCCCTGTGACGATCCCCTTCTTGCTAAGTACGCCAACAGCGCCGAGACCGGACAAAGCTCATTACCTGATTTTCCCAGGGAAATCATGGCGCCTCGTCTAAAAAGATCTGTCTTTGATTACTTGATGGCCACCCGAACTATCTGGGAGGCTTCCCTGAGTCGACTGACACGTCTGCTGGAGTCAGGTGACGTGACGGGTCAAAGTTTTGATTGAGTCGACCGTGAACACCCCAGCACACAGAAAACCAAAGAAACCGAGACAACAGGCTGCCCACAGCATTACCACATCGTATGTGATACCTGATGTGGACCAATGGCGACGCAGCGCACGAACAATTTCCGGCATTATTGGAAGCCGAGGGCATGCCGCCCGCTCACCCCAAATTCTTCTCACTCCGCGAAGCACATAGACAAGCCGGGTGAGAGGACGTGCAAAAAAGTCGCCGCGCCTCCGACAAATTAGGAGATGGCATACGGCAGAGAGATACCCTTTGATAGTGCTGTAAGCCAGGTGACATGTTTCCAGGTAAGCTACAAAGCAACAAAGCGTCTCTTTGGATACCTCATACAGAGAAACCTCGACGCTTGAACGAAGTCTAAGAAATGGCATTGGCCGCTTCTGTAGGCCTTAGGCGTGCTGGTGGCGATGCCTGCTTCAACAATCGAGAAACTGAGTTCTCCAGCTGGACGTCCGGTCCCCCGTGTTGTCTTCTAGAAGTGCTATGCAGCCCTCCGGTACCTGGCAAGCCACCATCGACAGCTGCGGACGCACATCAAACATTGTAGCGATTAGATTGCGTGAAGTAGCATCTGCCACTATGTTCTCTGTGCCAGGAATGTGCTCGGCGGTAAACGTAAACTGGAGCTCGGCTGCCACCAAATGCAGTAGGCGAATGAGACGCATTACGTGCTGATCCCGGCAGGATCCTTAATTAAACAGAACTTGCTTGCTTGTCCAGCTGCGTCCCCAACAGACTGCCGCTAAGACTACCGGGATAGTTTCTTTTGCCGCTATGCCCAACGCTCTGTACCTGGTCCCCACTTCAACTGAAGCCACCGGTGCTGCCAAAATGTGCTGCAGCCCCAGCCGCCTAAGGCGTCTGACTCCAAGCACACCATGGGACACACCTTGCCTAGGGCCGACAGCAAACCGATACCGTTCCACCGACTGGCAAACGCTGCCCACCACGCTATGTCTGAACACGCTTCCTTGTTTAAGCGAACAAAATGATGGAGCACCTTAGGAACCTTGCACAACTCGATTAGAGGGTGAAGAAATGCTCTATCCGGTTTGATCACCGCACACGCATGGTGAAGACTGCCGATCAGAGACAAGAGTTCCCTCTTCGTCCCTCTCCAACGAGTCGACCAACTCAACATTACGTCCTGCAAGCGCGCCAGCTTCTAATGGCAGACGAAGCTGCATGTGCACGGTGTCAATTTCAATGCCCAAGAACGCCAATAGTGTACTCGGGCCCTGAGTCTTATGCTCTGCTACGGTCACACCCAGATCCCGACACTTGGTAAGAGCAGATGCCAGGTTTTGTGTGCACTTCCCGGAACCGGCTGACCCACAAAAGAGAAAATCGTCCAGATAATGAATGTATGGCGGACGAGACGCCCCTACGGAACATAACGCACAGAAGTGCATCTACCACCGCTGAGAAAATCTTGGGTGCCGACCAAAGCCGAATAGCAGTGCTGCAACTAGGCTCACCGACCCACGCCAGTGCATACCAAACAGATTGCGGTCATCCGGGTGTATTGAAATTAGCCGGTAAGCGCTCTGGATATCCATCTTTGCCAGTAGCATTCCTCGCCCCAATGCTAAGATCCGCGTCGCCGCATCGTCGACCATGAGTACAACAACGAACAGAGATGTGGATCTATACCGTCGTTGACACTGTGACCGTGAGGAGAAGAAAGGTCCAAGATTAGTCTCCAGTTGCCTGGTTGGCGCGGTTTGGGAATCACCCTGAACAGACTGAGGCGAGCTGCCCTTCCGCTGAAGGGTGGATCAATTACACGCTGCTGCGCTCTCTCATCTTGCAAGTAGTTAGTCACGACATCCGCCTGATCTTTGGCTGACCTCATGTTTTTTCTCGCTGCTCGGCATGTGTGTGCTTCGTAGTCGAAATCAATTGGAAAACCCGTCTTTAACCTCCGCAAGAGCCAGGCTACAAACTCACGGTCCGGGTGGGCCTCAGACCTACTTCCCATCTTGCGACTGCTCGAGAGAGAGAGAGTGTGTGTTGCCTCGCCCGTAACCGATGCCGCCGTGGTAAACGCGAGCGGATGCCGCCGCGCCAATGCCAATAGGTCCGCCACGTATCTGTACTTGCCCGCACAGATGTTGCATGCCGCTAGTGCTTCGTCAGAGAGTTCAGCGTTACCTGAAATCATTAGTTATTTCGTATCTCCATTACTCGTCTTACTGTGCTAATGCATGCCACTGTGCTGTGGCCAATGGGCGGTGCCCACCGCTTCAGACCATGACTGAACCATGGTTGCTAGTAACTGCGCACGCCAACGGATCGCCACCGATATAGCCAATGAGACCATGGGAACAGACTTATCTAACACCATGGATCATTACCAAAGCAGACCAAGCAGTAACATGTCCGGTCGAACAAACCTTAGAACGAGTATAACCGACTAACAATGGAGCACCATCAGAATCAACAACACTGAAAAAACATGCCCTATATATCAGTCATCTAAACAATAACAACAAAGAAAGCATGCCTTACGTCTATGTGAACACAAAGGAAAAATAAATGCAAATCTACCAGCAAACGCAACAGCCACCAAATGGTCCGTTCCTTTTCCACGTCCTCTGTATAGAGCCTGTCTACTCCCGCCTAGCAGAAAGCTGGTTCGCTTGTGCCGATTCCTTCACGACTACTGACGCAGGTGTCTCTCGGCACTCTCCTATTTTATGGCTATAGAGGCCGCAGCGCAAGCAACCGTGCCGGTACGAACATTTGCCGAGTCTGCCAATTTTAGTATGTGAGCCTGCAAAATATGGCTGCTAAAAACTTCTGGCCCACAAACGTCTTTATCCGATTCAAACTCCTTACACTCGTCGTCATTTAGATGTGAGTTTGCGTGAGGCTCCTCGTTGTTGTAGACCTTACCTGTGACCATGAACTTTGTTACGTGACTTTCCATTAGTAAGAGAGTTTCTTGCTTATGTTCTTTTTTCCTAAAAACGTAGTATGTGATAGTCGCATTTTGCGCACGAAAATTTGTCTTACTTTCCTATTATGGTACAACTGCATGAGCCCAATCATAACAATTAACTGTTTTAGACTACTTTCGTCTTGAAGCTTCACATCTCTCCGTCTGTCTTAATTAATTTGTCTGGCCTTGGCCAACAGAAGTTGAAGATGGTTATAGTACTTCCTGCAAACTGCTCTGTCCACAAGATACAAGATATCTGTCTCTTCTCAAACATTGTTTCATGTGAGCGCTCGGAAAGAAATTGTTGACATCTCTACAAGTTGTTGCAGTTCCTTGCACTGCCAAGTAGTAGTCTGTTTTAGGGTTCAAGTGCTGCCTAGGTATGATTTCTAAAGTTGGTCATTTTCATATTCAACCCGCTGACAAAACAAGTAAAGCAAAAATTGCCACTTTTAGCAATGCAAGTGTGCAATGGCCATAGAAATAAAGATATACTGTTCCTGCATACAATTCTACAGATAAAAATTGCTGCAATATTATGACCGTTAGCATGCAGAAGATGACCCAAATGCTTTACTAGTGACCCCTGCAAATAACTGAGTTTCAAACGCATGGCCCCACAGCAAATTTGACAGCCAATAATGACTGGCTCCTTAATAGAGCGTATGTACGTGTTGGAAGATGTAGACATCATTGATATTAATTTATTCTATTTTTATCTTTGAAGCGCTTCATCAGGTGGGATATTGTTTATGTGAGCAAAAGAATTATGCAGAAGCAGAGAAGTTTCTTAATGAAGCGTTGGTCATCAGAAGAACACTTCCCCCTCAACATAAACCATCTCTTGCTGCCAGTAAGTATCATTTCTGTCACTTTCATTATTATGAGTTTCTCTCACTAAAACATTAATATCAACCGTTATTGATTGTATAGATGAAATTTACATGGAGGTTTGTATCTAAAATTGCACATTCATTTATTCTATCAACAATGTTTATTAAGTTAATTAATTATTTATTGATTGTTATTGATATTAATTAGTCCTAGAACTAAAACTGTGTTAATATATCAATAGTCATCAGATGGGTTTATAGAAGTGATGGATATTGTAATGAGAATGTCTTGAAATGATATGGTTGCAGACTTTGCTTTTTAATTGTTACAAGTAATCACTTAGCAGAAGAGACACTCATTGACTTATCAGTTTTCTTGCTGGTCTTAAGGCCTGTCCACACTAGACCAGAATGGATCGCGATTCGATCGGGATCCGATCGGGATAGCGAGCGTCCTCACTGCACTTTGAAAACGATACCTCCGCCTCATTTCGCTATCACGTGACTGATGACCGATGTGTATGTGTGGTTTCTTTGCTTGTAGAAAGCGTTGATACAGCAACGTAAGGCGAGCGAGAACAAAGACGAGTGAGGAGTGCTAGATGTTCCGACTACATGCGTAGCGTACGTGAAGGTAACGCCCACTATTTCTAATTGGATTCAACCGATCGCGATCGAGTTGCAAGTGTGGACAGCGTTGCGGTTGGATCGCGATTGGATTGCGATCCAGTTGCCAGTGTGGACAGGCCTTTATGTCTTGTGCATCAACAAGAGATAAGATCTCATTACAAAATGTGATATTATTGTCAGTAGATAGAGATGCAGACCAAAGGTTACTAGAACTTTAAATGATAATTAGACATGCAGCAGTAACGAGCAAATTGACTCATCACGTTAGGTGTTACTACATGTATATGTTTGTTTGTTTGTATTCTTGTTTGTTTATGTTTGGATGTGTTTGCTTGTGTTTGTACATGTGTGTGTGCATGTCTGTCTTTTTGTCTGTCTGTCTGTTTAGTACAACATCACAAACATAAAACTACGAGAGTTAATAGGACCCAGCTAGTGGCCCTTCAGTACGTATCTCTGTCTGTCTGAAGCTACGCGGCAGGGAAGGCATCATTCCGGCGTGTCTTGCAGCTGTATGACTCTGCTGCTGCTAGTCCAAGGCCCGGAGACAATCACATGGTTAGTAGTCACACGTAGTCAGACCATTTCCGTTTCCATCTTCTTCACCTGCTGGTTAGCGGGTATCTGTATGAGATCATTGATATTTATCGTTTATGTTTGTACAACACTTAATGAGTTTGGGTTATGTTTATCTGAACAAGGGCAGTATGATGAAGGACTCCAATTACTAAACCAATCGCTAAGTATTGAAAGAAAACTTGGACCAGAATATAAACCAAATCTTGCTACCAGTAAGTATCTCAGATAATCATATTTGTTGCTTTCATTATTATGAGTTCCTCTCACTATAATACCTCGTTTACACTGGCACATTCAACAAGGTTGGGACCACACCAGCTGATTGCTGCTGGTCGAACATGCCAGTGGAAACATGACGGGGCCAGGCTGGGAGTGGTTGGAGCTTGCTAGCTCAGCTCATTAAAATCAAGCAAGCTGGCTTGGTGCAGCATGGTCCCATTGAGCAGTGTTAACGCGAATATGCTAGATGGCTCACTCAGATATCGACAAGGCATGCACAGCTTATGTATTCTTGGACATGGCATGGTCTGATGACGAGTCATTGCATTCATTTTCATTGTTTGTCTTGTTCTAGGGACACAAACTGTGACACAGCAGTCATCATCAAGAGCAGTGAGTAGCATTGCTCGTTTCCTAGACTGCAAACGTTTGTAAAGAATAGCTCCGTTGCCTGTAGTCTGTAGTCTCATGAGCCACTGTGTCTGACACACCCAATGCCATCTTTCAAAAAGAACACACGGAAAGCATTTGCTGTGACGTCCATGTTTTACCACGTGACAAGGACACATGACAATGAGTCACACCTACGTGGCTCCCTTCTAAACAAGCAGTGTAAATGCATGCCGGTTTGTTCAACGATTCACACCTTGTTGGGAACACCTGTCTAGGCTGGTCGGTCTCAATTGTCTTGGTTATTGTAAACGTAATATAAAACGTCAATATCGATTGTAGTTGATTACACTATGTAGAGGAAATGTACATAATAAATTGGAGGTTTCTATCTAAAAGTGCACATTTATTTATTGTATCAACATTTGTTTATTAATTAATTAGTTAATAATTTATTGATTATTATTGATATTAACTAGTTCTAGTACGACGTCTCGTATGTGTCGTACACATTCTCTATATGACTGTTGTAAAGCCATAGAGAAAAAATTGCGAGCAGCTTGGCTTCTGTCCATTGCAAACGTGAGCTAACACGAGTTGTCCTTTGTCAAGATCAAGTAACTAACGCACGTTAATGACACGCATTGGCTTCCTTCTACTGAGTGTGTCGTGTAAACGCGGGCTGGAATACTGTGCTGGTGAGGCTCGGCTTGTTATGCTTGCTGGTGTAAACGAGGTATTAGTGTACTGTCTTTCTTTTTGACTGTTTTTCTGTTTATCTGTCTGTCTGTCTGCTTGTTGTCTGTCTGTCTGTCTGTCTGTCTGTCTGTCTGTCTCTTTGTCCGTCTGTGTATGTATATCTGTGTATGTATATGTCTGTCTGTCTGTTTGTCTGTGTATATATATGTCTGTCTGTCAGTCTGTCTGTCTCTCTGTCTATCTGTTTGTTTGTTTGTTTATCTGTTTGCATGCCTGTCTGTCTGCCTGCCTGTCTGTCTGTCTGTCTATCTGTCTGTCTGCTTGCCGTAGATTGTATTGGCAGGGGTCACTAGGTAAGGATGAATAAACCAACTGTTTGTTTGTGTGTCTTCTGTCTGTTTGTTGTCTGTCTGTCTACCACAAATTGTTTGCAAAATTTTTTGTCATCGTCAGTTATTAGAAATGGTGGACGTGATCTTTTGTGTATGTCAAACGTCTACTTATCAAGTCCAACTGGCTGTGTGCATTTATGTGCCCAAATAGACACAAGAGCAGTTGCCTCTTTAGTGCATACGACTTGTACACTAACGTACATGAAGGTCAATGCTCACTTGCAATACAAAATTGAATTCAACAGATCTGGGTTGATGATCGATGTGGATCAAAACCACTTCTAGATGTGGATCGAGACTGATTGCTATTGGATCTGGATCAGTCAAGAGTGGATTGTGTGTTGATGCAATGGATGACGATCGAATTGAGATGGGATCCTGATCCAGTGTATAGTGTGTATAGGTCTTTAGAAAGTGGGTCAGGGTGTTGTGCCTTACTCAAACAGCTTAGATGTAGCACTGCACTTTGCTAGACGTTTCCAGTTCTTTTAAATAACTTGTTTGTTGGGATGACTATTTCTAGTTTGTCTCATCATATATACATATTTATATGGATGAGATGCTAAATATTTAATTAAGTTATAAGGTGTGTACATTTGTGTATGTGTGTGTAAAAGTAATGTTTATTTATTATTGTTTGTTGTAATTGTTTACAAATATTGAGTAACAGTATTGTGTGCAAATGTTGTGTAGTGTGACATGTTGGGTTTTGTATTCTTTGCAGCTTTACAAGTGTTGGGCGAGTGTATGGTCAGGAAAGGCAGCTCTGTCGATGCTGAGATTCTACTGAGAGAATCTCTAAGCATCTACAGGACTGCCTTTCCCATCAACAAATCCATCATTGCTGACAATAAGTGTCATGATTGTATTGTTGCTGAAGATAATGTACATTTGTAAAATTGTTTAAATAGTGAACACACTGTAAGTCTATATCAGTTGGTGTATGTCATTCATTGTGTGTATGTTGCGTGTTCGTTAATCGTTTGGTCAGTATTGTTATGAATTTGGACATTTGTGAAGACAGCAGATCAATTTAGTATGGTAGAGTTTGGGTTAGTTGGTTTTGTTACATCAATAATTTTAGTGGTTTATTGATGTCACAAACAGTTAGGACTTGAGATAAGGGCAACTATGTTATGTTTTAATTAGTTAATGCAGTGTGTGTGTGTGTGTGTGTGTGTGTGTGTGTGTGTGTGCATGTGTGTGTGTGTGTGTGTGTGTGTGTGTGTGTGTGTGTGTGTGCATGTGCATGTGCATGTGCGTGTGTGTGTGTGTGTGTGTGTGTGCATGTGTGTGTGTGTGTGCATGTGTGTGTGTGTGTGTGTGTGCATGTGTGTGTGTGTGTGTGCATGTGTGTGTGTGTGTGTGTGTGTGTGTGTGTGTGTGTGTGTGTGTACATGTGTGTGTACGTGTGTGTGTATACGTTTGTGTGTTTGTGTGTGTGTGCACGTGTGGACGTGTGTGTGTGTGTGTGTGTGTGTGTGTGTGTGTGTGTGTGTGTGCATGCATGCGTGTGTGCATGCATGCATGCGTGCATGTGTGCATGCTATTTTTCGTGCATCTTTTTGTGTGTGCGTGTGTCTTTTCGTGTGTGCGTGTGTCTTTTCATGTGTGCGTGTGTCTTTTCGTGTGTGCGTGTGTCTTTTCTGTGTGTGCGTGCGTGTGTGTGCATGCTTGCGTGTGCGTGTGTGTGCATACGTTCGTGTGTGCAGCACGTGCGTGTGCATGCATGCACGTGTGTGCAGCACGTGCGTGTGCATGCGTGCACGTGTGTGCACATGCGTGCGTGTGCCTGTGGGTGCACGTGTGTGCATGTGTGCGTGCGTGTGTGTGTGTGTGTGTGTGTGTGTGTGTGTGTGTGTGTGTGTGTGTGTGTTTTCTGTGTGTTTTTTCTGTGTGTGTTTTTCACTTTGTCAGTTTGCTTGTGCTGTATCTACTTGCATAGTCACTGTTCTCCCCAAAAATCTTAAAAGGCAGAGCGGGATGCTCCATGAAGTGGGCGTTACCAATGCCACACCCACTCCACACAATGCTAGTGGCTTCATCAGTTGCCACTTTTTCTTTCAACAATGCAGGTGTTCTTATCTTCGACGGCGTTGCTCATGAAGAAAGACTCAATAGTTCTCTGCGACGCCAACATGGCACGTGCACTTTGCTGACATGTCTATCTACTTGCATGTGAACATCAGCTGCGAAAGTGTGGTTAAGGGCTGCATGTACAAGTGTTGGTGTTCTGCACAATAATACCTCGTTTACACTGGCACGTTCGAATGGGCTGGACCGTGCCAGCTTGGTGGTACCCGGTCTAACGTGCCAGTGTAAACACAACCGGGCCAAGTTGGGAGCGGCTGGAGTGGACTGACTCAGCCCGTTCGATTTGAGTGAGCTGGCTCGGTGCAGTCCGGTCCCGTCGCTTTGTGTAAATACGAGTAGGTTAGATGGCTCGGTCGAATATCGATAAAGCATGGACGAAAGTCTCTATCTGATTTCGTTGTGGGGAGACGAAGCCATCCAGAGTCAGCTCATCATATCACAAGCAGTAGCACTGCTCGTTTTCTAGTGATTCCAAAACATGACTCTTTTGCGCAATAGCTGCAGTCTCTTCGCTCCAGTTCACTTGCTCGGTTTTTCAAACAAGAGCACACACGTATCTGGCCCGTTCGCAACCTCGCAGTGTATGTTACACGCATGCTGGCTCGTTCAACAATTCACACCCGGCTGGAATACTCGAACGGGCTTGCTGGTCCTTATTTGTCTTGTCAGTGTAAACGAGGTACTAGATGCAACCTGGTGTCTTAGCTAATTAAGTAATAAGCTTACTTTGAGATCCTCAAGTCTTGGCATCTGGATGATCTACTTAACCTAAAAGCTTAATTGCTTAGAATAAGGGAGAGCGGCCCGCTCTGCTAAAAGATCCTGGGGAGAACACTGATAGTAGACTTTGACAACAAAATGGCTTTGACAGGTACCGTAAGAACTTAGAAGTGATGTTTCTTGGATTTTTGATTTGTGGATTTGCACAATAAAATTTGATTCTTGAGTTGTTGGTATTTCTGGTGCGCATGCGCAGTACTAATATATGGTAATGTGTCCTTGTGTTTGTCCTACTGAACTTTGAATCCAATGAAGTCATGCCCTGTTGATTGCACACTGTGGTATTGGCACCCCTACTGGTCTCTGCTTCATTATTACATCAGTATGTCAGATAGTCACTGTTTTATTAATTTAATACCACAAATAGTTAGAATGTTAAAGTAGTACAGCAATATTTTAATCATGCATGTTGTAGAGGATTAGCATTATTTAGATGTTGGACTATATTTAATGTTTGGGTTGGTTGAGAGTGAAGATGTTGGGAGGGTCTGACAGACTGGGAAGAAAGAAGATGACTGGAAGAGATGATGTGACTGATTGGTGTTTCTAATTTAGCCTTGAGTTGGTTGGCACGAAGTCTACAGGACCAACACAAATATCGTGATGCCAGCCAGGTTTACGAAGAGCAACTTGAAATCGAGGAACATTTAGGGCCTGGTTGTGAAGCCTTTATTGCAACAGGTTAGTTGTAACAGCCAACTTTCTGATTTTGATATCATTTTATCATTTGCTTATTCATTTAATTAATCAAGTCTGTGTTGGGTTTGCAATATGTAAACAACATGATTAGGATACAAACTAGATAATGGTTGTTTATGGTGATAGAAAAGTTGTAAATGATTTTTTAATTAATTAAGTTATGAATGCACTGCTTGTTTGTATAACTTCCAGTTATGTGGCTTTGGATAGAATACACTGATTGAACTTGCAAGACAAATTTGAAAACTGTGACTTTATTGTGATTTGAATGTAAACGTTAGGAAGTGCTATGTTAGTCACGTGTTCTGATATGGAAGCTACCTGGTGTAGAGAGCTTGTCTTTTCTATTTCAGTTTGTCTGTCTAGCTGCCTGCACTATCCACATGTGTTACAGTAGTGGAATGTTTATCTCTATTGGTTACTATTAACTGCTGCAAACAAGAGGCTGTCTCCACACTAAACTTTGTGTGATGCTAAATGTTGGCATATTCTCTTGCAGACAATGCTATCAAGTGTAACATTTGTAGAGACCTCAGCATCACATTCTATTTTACAAGCACAAACATTGTGGTAAAGTATTGTGATTTGTCACAAGCAGAGATAAAGTGAAGATTAGGAATATGAGAATGTAGATTTAGCAAAAGGAAGGTGTACAAAGAATATTGAAGACTTGGACATCTGAGTTTCCTTCATATTTAATTATAATATTTAACATGATAAGATATATATGATAATTAGTGATAATATCAAACTAATGAGCAATTAACTCCAATCAACTAATCAACACCTAGATTGTCACCCATCCCCAACTCCCAGTCTGTGGCACTGTAACAGCTACAAACAGCTTGTTCTCAGCTCAGTGGGCTTATAGTGATTGAGAAAAGGAGCAGTAAACATACATGCCTTTTCAAGCGACATTGAATGCACATTGGCCATGAAACCGGATTCAATGGGTATTGACAGCTACACATTGTGTCACCCTAATGCCATGACAGTGTGAAATGGCTGGATGTGCATTGAATCCACAGCTAGCCTGCTTACTGCATTGAATGCGCATCAAATCACATAATACAGGTAATCCACTCTTTCATCTTGGCTAGGCAAGAAATTTTGTTCGTTTATTGAAAGCTATGAGTCAAAGGAACGGGACTTTGAAGAAGTCACGTGACTTGCGAGGAGCGGTATACTAACGGGGTTCTATTTGCCCCAAATCCTCTGGCTGGCTGGCTGACTATCTATGTACGCCAAAAATGACCATATATGGGTGTCACGCTTCAGGAATGTATGGTATGCAAGCGAGTGACCAATCACGACCCATTATTCTTCTTTGTGTCGCACGCGGCAACGAGGGCTACGCGCTGTTCGACGTGAGAGAACATCTAGCCAGAAAGACGTCAATTTTTGATCAGAAACAACAGAAACGTTGTATTTCATGTAGCGCTACCTAAAAATCTACAAGCATCGAATCTTGCTGTCGTAGTATGCACAAACGTGAAGAGTAGTGCGCGTGATAGGTACGGGACTTCCTTGCTAACGCGCGTTGCCAAGTACCGATACGGTACGTACACAGCTAATGTACGTAACGCGATACACAAAGACATACAGAATTTATAACTATAGCTTTGGAAAAAATTAGAACCGGCTTCTATCCTGTTTTCGGTCGACAGAAGGAGCAGTCGGCAGCTGCGGTGTTTGCATACACTCTGCGTAGGTACAGGAGACCGATTGGGGAAGGTAATTTGCTCCACTCCGGATAGAAGCTACTTCCAATGAGTATTGCTTCGTAGCTTTCATTTGAAGCGACGCTCGACGGAGGTTCACGCATTACTAGTTAATGTCATTTTCTGTTAGGGCCATTAGTAGTTGTGGACCAGGCATGACACACATTGTTTATGTGTTGGTCATGTTTTGTTGGTGTTTATTCAGAGTGGATTGGGATAGTGGGGAGGGTGAATAGCTAGTGGGAGATTTGTTTATTTATATTGAAGCTTTTTAATGGTTTTGTAGAAGATTATTTTAGTTTAAAATAACAAGAATGGAGAAAGTATGTGGAAAAAGTGTTATCGTTCCTAATCAGACATTGCCTGCTTAGTCAGCAACAGTTGCATGTTGTGTTGTTATAGGAAATATATAAAGTAATATTATGTGGCTTATTGTGGATAGCAAGGAAGAACCTGAATCTTTGCAAGGAAAAGCAAGCTGACGCTGCAAAACAGACTTCTGATCATCAGCAAGGTACTCAGCATATATTCATCTAAATTAGTTAAAGCTACATTTAGAAATGCAAGGCTCAAGCATTCTGTTGTCTTGCATCCCAGTGGCACACGTCCGAGTGCATTATTCTTGGAAGCTCGATAGCTTTGCACATTTAGATTGACCAACTTGGTGGCAAAGCCAATCAACGATTACTAATCAAAGTGATGTATGACATTGGTTGCAGAGTACAAAGTGAAGAAGTTTTTAATCAAGAGTCGATAGCATAGATTTGCTCACTGAAATAAGTTTTGTTGTCTGTCTTATATTTGTATTGCATGAGGCAGCACTGGAGAGTCTAATTTGATGGTATGTGGTGTGCTAATGTGTTAGCAACTAAACAGTTTAGGTGGTTTGTTTTCACTTGACAATTGTGTATTTGTACGTACATGTGTGAATCGTAGTGTAGTTTGCATGATGTTTGCAAACTGAATATCTAACTGAGTCAAGTTGACAGACAAGATAGAATAAGTGGGTCATATATGATGTAAGGAGAGTCTAATACTAAAAAAAGTTGAGTGTCAGCTTGACTAGTAAGCACAACCTTCCAATTCTATGTTTAGTGACCATTTAGCATGGTAGGTTTTAGTATATCGTGGATCATGTGTTGACAACATTCTGAACATGCCTATTGGTTTCACCCTGAACAGCATGTTGGTCAATAGTCTTCTCTGTTTAGTGGCACTTCAGTCGATTATTTCCTCGTTGTGCTTGCTTGGCCACAGCACTAACTTGTTTGTATTTGGAGTGCATGTACATACAGTACGTATCAACGGATATCATTGTCACCATTTTCTCACTTTATTTTTGTATCTCTTTCTAGCTGTGCAGAATGAGCAGCGTGAATTGACCGTATCTGTCTCACCTGACAGTCGATCATCACAGACCCTCAGAAGAGATCCGGACGATGATTTAGTGGGGCAACTGATTGGCCAAGTTGAACAGTTGACAGTCGAGAAAGAGGCAAGTGGGTTGCAACAGAGAATGATGAGAGATGAACGAGACGCTGCAACCAGGAGAGCAAGCGAACTAGAGCAAGAAGTTAGGTCTTTACGAGAGGAAATTGCATCTTCTCTTGAAGAGAAGAACAATGAGATAGATAGTCTACAGCAGAGAGTCGATACTGAACGGCAATCGAAGGAGACGTTGATGAGGGAAAAGGAACGTGTCCAACGTGAATTGTCTGAGAAAGATCGAGAAGTGAGACACTTGAGTCAACAGAAGAGTGATCTTGAAGTGCGGTTGAGTGCTGAGGCATCAGTCAATGCATCACTGAATTTAGAAGGTGAGATTATGAGGATTTCATCTCGAAAAGTAACTTTGACTGATCAAATTTAGTACATACTCTAGGAGACGGCCCAGCGCAGACGATATGCATGGATGTGGATGGGCAAGCGTGCCGCGGATGACAAACAGACTGTTAGACAGACGGACAAAAACAGAAAAATAGACAGATACACAAACAATCAGGCGGACAGGCAGACAGACAAACAAACAGAAAGAAATACGGACAGACACAGACAGATAGACCGACAGACAGATAGACAGACAGACTGACTGACTGACGGACATCGTTTATTACACACAAACCTCTACATACAGAACACTAAAAGTAAAAATATTATCCGCGACTGTTTAGGTCAGTAGAATCACGGTTACAGCAAACTACAAGTTAAAACTATGCAAATAGTAGTTGAAGATCAATTGACAGACAGACAGACAGACAGACAGGCAGACAGACTAGTTTGGAACTTTATTTAGTAGAATGTTTGGTAGTTGTTAGCCTTGCGTAGCCAGAGTCTTTACGCCATGTCATGAATACTTCAGGGTAGAAAAGGGTCTGGTGAGCAGCCTTTGAAGTCGCTGTGTTGGCACCTAAGCCCAAAATCTGCCAACTAACTACCGGATTTGGTTTCTTAAACGCTTCAGTAAAGACCAGATTGGTATGCACGCAGTGCAATCGTATCACAATTATTTTCTCTTGTTTCGAAGACAACAACTCGAGAACTACGGCTAGAGTCGTTGCTGTTTGTGAAATCAATTTTAATCTCGTCGAAGTCCACAGGCTTTGATCTCATTCATGCAGCATGGTGGAAGTTTAAAGTATACTTAGGACGTATTTCTAAATTTAGATGGTTTGCAGCACAGCATGACTACAATAGTGTGCACTGCATGATGTGGCAACGGAGACAGGATAGGAACTTACTCTATACTGTTTGTCCAAAGCGACCACAGACAGTCCATTGTGAGCGATATCTGGAAGGGCTCAGTGGAGCTGATGTCATCGCAAGAAGACGAGTCTTCTTCTTTGTTTGGGTAATGATCTCATGTGTTTTGTGCATTGCAAACAGCATAGAGTGCGTTTACATCCATGCAGCTGTAGTTTTCAAGATGTTCTCAACAAAACAAGAGAAAGATAATTAGTTAGCAGATTTTTGGTTAGGCAGCACCACAGAGACTTCAATGGCTGTTTACTAGACCCTGTTTTGCCCGGAAGTACGAAAAGGGTCTGGATATGCGAGACTAAGTTGTTGTATGAAGGGGCCAGTAGCTGGGTCCCATAAACTTGTAGCTTTATGTTTAGGGATGTTTTAGTGTTAGTGATGTTGTGCTGGTTTTGATGATGTATTCCATAGAGAGCTAAGACAGACAGACAGATGACAGACACACTCAGGCAGAAAACAGAATGAAAAAGCACCAAGTACCTAACCCGTCAGCGCTCATTATTTGTTGCGCGCTTGGGTAATGTGACTTCATACGACAAGTCACATGATTTAAGATATAGATGTCATGATTTCTTCGACTCGCTCTCTTGTATCTGTGCATGGCGAGATTGTATTCATCGACACAACCTTGTCAAGCCTAGAGACTGTCGGCATCGAACATCCCAGTTAAAGACTAACCAGCACATTCGTGTATGATTTGAATTACATATGCTGTAAATCATCTTTGACGGCTACATTACAAACTGGAGGGGGTGAATAACCTCAAAAATGGTTTACTTTTTGACATCATCATGACATTAGGTGTCCGTGTTTGAGTCATTTTGAAGATATCTAACATTTTACTAAGTACTGTTATATGTAAGCTCCAACAGCTCCAACTTAAGTTGTTTAAAAGGATATTTTCAGTTGTTTTGAATGCACACGTTTATATATTTTGCCGGAAGGATGTAGGGGGAAGGGTCTGGCTACACGAGACTAGTCTAGTGCTACGCTTATATTTACAAGAAGTATTGAGTCTGTATTTGCAGTAAAAACTCAAAAAGGTTTGGAACTATTACCCCATCATAATTCCCTCCACTACTGATCTATACTTAGATTTACTTTGCCGGACATTATTGTCACTTACATTTTGTGCATGCTAGCATTTAGTACGTACACTGCTGCTGGTGGCTGTGTAGACAAGAATGCATGCCTACATTTGTAAACAAAACTGCAAAAATTAGATTATATAGAATGAAAGTTGGCGCATGGAGCGAGGCGCTATAGATTGAACTTACTGAACCTTCCTAGTGTATCGTCTTGTAATGGAACGCTTATTTTATGTTTATCTAGCGTCTGCTGCGAAGGCTAACATCAATGAACAGCAAAAAGAGATAGATCATCTCAATTATGAAATCGAGAATCTCCAATATCAGCTGAACGAAGAGAGAAGAGAGAGAAGAGCCGTTGAAGAACAGTTGACGGTTCAAAACATTCAGAATCAACGAGGAAGGGAGCGCGTTCTAACTATCCCACCGTGTGACGTTCAGTCGAGTGAGCAGACTTTAGGAAATGGATCGTACGGAGGTATGTCAATGTGTGTAAGTGTAGCTCCTCGTTGTGATTACTGCAAATAAAGGTTGATGGCATTCTGAGCTAGTTTTTGTCTTGTTTGCATGCTTGATGTAAGTATATGTTAGATGTCTTCAGCATAACTCAAACACAAACACACAATAATGTCATTATTACGTCAAAATTAATACTTATCTAGATAGACAAGGGTTTATGATCTGAATCTTGAGGGCCTATAGTATAGGTTGCTATATAGGGAAACAGATATGCCTGCAACTTTTTACGAAATATTGCTCCAGCTGCAATGCAGACTCATTATTTAAATTACATTGTTTTACCTCTTTACAATCTAATTTGCTAAAGGTAAATCAAGATTTATATTTTAGTAAAAGATATTTTTAGGTGTCTTGAACAGACACATTTGTATTTGTGTACTTATAGTGTACTATGCCTCTTGTCACGACATCATTTTGTCAATGTGCATGCTAGTTATATGTGCGGACACTGCTGCTCAGCTGCATTGTGGCTGTGGGACACATGTATACACTGATTTGTAAACAAACTGTCCAAAAGGACTACAATAGAAAGCGGAAGTTTGCACATTGAGTGCATCCAACTCACTGAACTTTCCCAGTCTAGCTAGAGTCTTGCAATGGAACGCTTATTTTATGTTTATCTAGCGTCTGCTACTAGTTCTGATGTCAATGAACAGCAAAGAGAGATAGATCATCTCAATTATGAAATCGAGAATCTCCAGTATCAGCTGAATGAAGAGAGAAGAGAGAGAAGAGTCGTTGAAGAACAGTTGACGGTTCAAAACATCCAGAATCAACAAGGAAGGGAGCGCGTTCTAACTATCGTACCGAGTGACGTTCAGTTGAGTGAGCAGACTTTAGGAAGTGGATCTTACGGAGGTATGTCAATGTGCCTAACTGTTACTGTAGCTCCTCGTTGTGATTGCTGCAAATCAAGGTCGATGGCTTGCTAGCTTTTGTCTTGTTTGCATGTTTGATGTATAAGTATTAATTGAAGTAGCCGAGCTCTGATCGTGGCACGTCAGTTATCTATACGTTAGCAGTATCAGCAGTCCAGCAGCATGTGTCATAACAACATAGGTATACCATTGAGTTTTAATTGTTTTAGTTTTAACTTCCATATATGAATATAATTGACCAGGTTGAGGTTTGCCACAAACCAGCAAGGTGATGCCAACTGGAATATAAGTTGTGAGCTAGCGGGCGTTAACAACCATTGAAATTTTATTTTTTGTGTATTGAGCATTGATGCTAATAGTGATATCCGATTAGTAATATCATATATTTAGTTACTTCATATATGGATATACTTTGCAATGCATTGCCTGTCTGAAGTATGGTTTTATTCAGTTGTTCGTATTGGGTGGTGGCGAAGCTGTCCCGTGGCTGTCAAAATGCTTCACAAAGTGTTCATCGACGTTCCTCGCTATATCCATCTTCTGCAGCAAGAAGTGTCGGTGGCATGGGCAATACATCATCCGAATATTGTCGCTATTTGGGGAGTTACTCTTCAATTGGAAGGGAACAAGAAAGAAGCGTGGGTTATCATGGAACTACTGCAGGGTTCGATGTCGGCTGTGATGAATGCATGCAAAGATGACACTCGACCACTGACGTTGCGTGAAAAGGTGGACATGGCAATAGATGCTTGTCGAGGACTAGACTACATTCACTCGTTGGTGAGTAACCTTTACAGTTTGCACGGCATTACTAATGAATGTAAAACAATGTAGTAGAAAGGAGTGACCTCATCTCAGTCAATCTTCTGTTAATAACCGTCTTCAGATTTTGTAGCAAAATACTAAGTATAGGGATGATTACTGGAGACTTGAAAGATAAAGCAAAGAATCTATTGAAACTGTGACTATTAAATTACATATGCAGCAGGTAGATGTTCTGAAGCAGGCAGCCAGCCACATAGCCATATAAATTGTGTGATAGAACATGGTATATGATATTTTAGAATACCAAGCTAGGCGGCCATCTGTAGCGATTATATGTTTGTATGTTGCGTTGGTGCATGCAAGGGACCACTCGTGTTGCTTGATGTCGAACTATTTCCTTATAAGACAATAGGTAACACATTTTGACTTGCACTCAAGTGCCATTCTGTGATTTCCGCATGTTATCCTAACACCAGAATGGGACACGGCGACAAAAAGCTATCTGTAAAGCCTAGAAGCCTTGCTGCACTTGCAATAGTATAGTAGCTAACTCACCCTCATATAGGAATGTCAAGCAAAGCGAAAGTTTGATATGTCAGACTACAAAAAGTATATGCCATCTGTAATAGATGTAGCACTTCAACACTGGAACCAGCCTATTGTAAAAGCAACTAATATACTCGCTTTCACATGTCGCTTTCTAGCCTGTCGCCATCCTTCACGGTGACATCCGTCCATCCAACGTGTTGGTGACCGAGATGATGACGGCCAAGCTCGGAGACTTGGGAGCGGCTCGCTTCGTCGACGCCAAGCTCTCTGCTGGCCCTATGAGCGCAGAATACTCGCCACCTGAACAAATAAGTGGCCGCTTACCGCGCAAAACCAAGGAGACGGATGTCTACCGTCTGGGTATAAGTCTCTGTGAGTTGTTTACCGGTGAGCCTCCGGGTCCGCGTGAGCGCCGACTCGCACAGATCAGGCGTATCGACGAAGACACCGTCCGCACTTTGTGTGCCGAAATGGTGAAAGAAGATCCTAACAAGAGAGTATCTGCCGCGTACGCTCTTTCTGCTCTCTGCCGTGTTCGCGAGACCGTCAAGTACAAAGAATGCCGTACCAAGAGAATGGTGAAAGGAGGAGCAGAGGGCGTGGTTACACTCACTGACACTACGTGGTGAAGAAGAGAACTCTAATAAGGATTTGCAGTGTATTGCTTAATTTTAGAACTAATAGTTGTAGTGTGATTACTAACTGTTTGTCATTGTGTAGTAGTTGCCACGTACATTTTAGTGAAATTATTTGCGGTAAATTGTATTGTAAGCGTGCAGGGGGAAACGTTTTGTGAGCTTTGGTAGTAATTGCTTAATCAGTAGGAAATTTATTATTGCCAATCAGATGAGCACACTGCAGCAATGGACGACCAACTATCTAACTTTAGTACGTGCATGGGCCCATGCACAAAAAGTGGCAAGTCTCTAGTATACCATCACATCTAGTAGTTTAGTAGATTGGCACTTTTCCACTTGAAAACGGGGCCGATCTAAAGAAAACGAAGAAAGGATTTGACGAATTTTGCCAGACGTCAGAGGTTTCTCGTTACCTTAGCTAAAGGATCTCTCGCTCACAGGTCACATCTCATGATCTGATAGCACGACTACGTATACCTTGTATGACACTATAGTTATTATGAAATCAGCACAGCAGTAATCTATTAGAATTGCATGCCTGCACTATTGATCTGCTTACAGCTAGATGACCAAGCTGCACCAACTTGCCTAATGCCATCGACTCTCTCATGAAGCCACAGTGTCTCAGCCATGCGTTGCCACTGTCAGCTGCAGCCTTCACACTGTTGCATCTGTTTTGGCCTAGTACACGTGCGTATCTACATCCCAACTGCAACCATTCGATCTCACACGTAGCTAGAAAAGTAGGGTGCAAACAAAAAGACATACAACGGTCTTTTGTAAAATCAATTTATTTGCAGCATAGGCTATCTAGAGGCAAATTGCTGACACATCGACTGGCACACTTCAACGTTCACTGCACCGGTGCTCTCGAGCGCACGCGTTGCATTGCAAGTGTACGTCATTTCTCGCAGCGTCGACGCTCGCTTGGCCACAGAGAGGCACGTGAGAGCGAGTAACGTGTAAGAGGTAACATGCTTTTCACGCTTGCCATTTGTAGCCTCGGCCTCCCAGACCCGTGTAGCGCCGATACAAAATCGTCCTCCACGGGTCTGGGATGGTACCGCCTCTTCTCAATATATTGCGGTTGGTCCTAGGACCAGCATTAGTGTTCAGTTTCATAAATGCATACCTTTCCAATTACGGCCGTAATACAAGAACGACGAAGACATGTCGCGCTAGAACATCGTGTCGCATCCTGCTGCACGGGTACCTTTGTGTTTACAGTAGCTACGGTTTTATCATTTGTGTGTTAGTAGGGAACGCGAACGGGACGTTAGGAAGCACTTTCTTGTACTAGTGGTGCCGCGGACGCGATCGGCATGTGTCTGATCGCCGTGAATCCGCTGCGAGTAGCTGCTAGTCGCTCGTGGAGCTTCGAATTCGCGATGAAAATTCGCGATGCGCGCATCCGCTGTGACTCGATCGTCCGGATTCGATGCGACTTGCCGCGAAATCGCGACAAAACTTCGCCGTGAATTCTCCGCAAGACTTTGTGTAGTAGACGTGATCATGAAGTCGCTGAGAATGCAGCTGGCTGGCTAGTGTAGATGTCGGAGCATCGGTTCGAACAAACGGCTCTGCTAGGTGTCGTTACTGCCGTTGACAGGCGCAGAATACAAACCACGACGTGTAGGGACGTGAGTTTGCGTGAAGAGCGCACTACAAGTCGTCGTTTGTGTACAGTGTAGTCTTTGGTAGACGGCAGCTATGCATGAGATGTCTTCGTTGATTACAGCTGTAATTGGAAAGGTATGCATTATGAAACTGAACACTAATGCTGGTCCTAGGACCAACCGCAATATATTGAGAAGAGGCGGTACCATCCCAGACCCGTGGAGGACGATTTTGTATCGGCGCTACACGGGTCTGGGAGGCCGAGGCTAGGTTGCATCAGCTTTCAAGGTGTAGGCTCTCTTCATCGCATACGAGGCCATCTGAATTCAGAAGACTACCAACAGATCCTGGGTGATGTCATGCTGCCAGATGCTCGTCGTTTAGTCGGTGAAGATTTTATCTTCCAGCAAGACAACGCGACAATTCACACCTCGCGCTCACCCAGGCAATGGCTGCGGGACAACGAGGTTACTGTCTTGGACTGGCCTGCTAAGTCGCCAGATGCAAACTCCATTGAAAATCTATGGCATGTTCTGAAGGTTCGGGCAAATGAAAAACATCCTGAAACCGAACAAGAGTTGTGGGAAGCAGTGCAGATGGCTTGGCGCGAAATACCCCAGGGATTAATTAACAACCTGATAGAGAGTGTCCCAAGACGAATTGAGGCTATAGGACGAGCGAGAGGAGGAGCAACCAAGTATTGAGAATTTAACGGAGTGTGTGTGGGTTATTTGGAGTGTGTGTGTGACCCGTTGAACTAAACCGGCTTTTTTAAAAGCCACAGATTTCTTCAAAGAGAGCGAAATCCTGACATGGTAATGCTGGGGGGCGGTGGTTAGTCTGGTCATCCCTTAATCGTTGTTGCTACGAGTTGTCAAAGCGTCCAATCAAAACAATATCAATACTCAATTAGCATGATTTGATGTAGCATCAGCTCTAGGCGGGTCAGCAGGTATATTCATAAATCTGCAATGTTCTGTTGATTTTCCTGCCTCAGCTGATATCAGGGGTGGCTCCATAATTGTGCCCATGTCTGTATCTGTCATTTCTCGCTGCATCGTTTCTCGTTTGACCACAGAAGAGACAAGTGAGAGTGAGTGACGTGTGAGAGGTAACATTCTTTTAACGCTCGCCATTTGTGGCCTGTTTCGTAAGAGAAACGACATCGACGCTCGCGGAGATGATCGCATATCGTAACGGTGACCGCTGCTTGTCTCGCTTGCCTTTCTTCGTTGCGTATTGACTGCAAACTTGTCTCCCTTCCTGTTGCTCTTTCCTATCTGTTTGCATTCTTCGTCTTGTGCGATGCGCCGCGTCGATCGGCGTGTCGGCTCGTCGTCGCGTCGTTTCGTTTCGGACTTTGTCAGTGTGACGGTTTGTGTTGCAGCTCGCAGAGTGAATGCACAATGGCAGAATCGACGTCGGAATCTCGTGGGACGAGCGAGCTTGCGTCGACGCACGACGCGTCGTCTGATGCGAGCGGAAAGGTTTGTTGTGTAGTGCCGTCACCTGTTTGGATCGATGTAGGTGTCGTAAACGTCTCGTGTGTGTGCGAGCTGTCGCTGATGCTCTCGATGTGAGAAATTTGTGTTTGTGGGGAGTGGGCGTGGGCGCTTGTAGAGTGGTAGTTGAGCTTTTCGGCGTTGTAACAGACTGTAGGATGCACTCGTGTTCACTCTGTATTGGTTGGTATGAATGGAAAAAAGGCGGGAAGTTATGTGTGTCATTTTTATCTGTTTGTGTGCTACAGCTGTGTCTTATTGTGTGTTATTGTAGGTGTGTGTGTTCACTTGTTGAAACCTGCTCATCATCTCTGCTTGTTTCAAGTGTGACAGCGTCGAGAGCAAATACTTCACATTGAACTCTTCAGCGTTCACTCTCTGTCATAGAGTGCCGGCTCATCAGCAGAGAACATGTCCAATGAACACGTGACTATCTGTGTGTGTCCATATTAGTAGGTTTGTCGACCGTTTTTGATTGTGTGTGTCTAGGTTTTGAAAGGATGAATGGAAGATGGGTGAGGAGAAGCAAGGAGACGGATGTCTACAGCATGGGAGTCACCCTGGTGGAGCTGAATGTTTACTGCTCGATCACCTGCTAGGATCCTCATCAGAGAGATGACCGAGTGCATCAACTATGACAGCAGAGACTGGTCACACTGGCATGTGATCATAACTGATGGCTGTGATGTCGACGAAGGGAAAGAAACTGGCAACTTTGGGATGAGGATTTTCCTGTGCAACAAGAGGAAAAATGAAAGCTGGACATTTGTGAGTGTGTGAGAAGGATATGTAGTGTTGGTATGAGTACATGAGCAAACTTTCCAACTGTGTCATCACGTGTGACAATAACTCTTCTAGCATATAGTCTCATGCTTACTGCATTACATCCTTGTCAGTCATTGGTATATATCACAATACAAGTACAGCAATAATTGTTATACTCTAATCTATCTAATCAGTATTTGCACTACTATCACAAGCCGACTGCAACACAAACTCGAGAACACACACAGGCCTGGCATACCCAGACACCATTTTCATGTGCACATATTCACCAAGTTAGCTTTTTCATCTGTTCTGTCTGTATCCCTTTAATAGGTTGCAGGGCCTTGCTTGTTGAGTGTTGATCATACAGGAACAAAATATGCAGCAGATGCATGACTCCTTCTGGTACACCAAGGGGTCTGAGTTGTCCATGCTCACCACGTGTAAGTTACCTTATGGGCCCTCGAGTCTTGCAACTCCTTCTGCTCCAGTTTGTCCTGACACTCCCGCTGTCTCATCTCCCTGTGCTCCACATTCACTACAATCTCCACGACTTTCGCCACATCCGATTGGTCCAATCGGTTCGGCTGGACCTGGAGTTCTATGTGGTCCACATTCAACCTTGGACACACACACACACACACACACACACACACACACACACACACACACACACACACACACACACACAATGGACAAACGTTAAGCCCTCCACGTTGTTCGACGTCGACTATAGGGTCAGTTACGGAGTTAGCTCCCCTGCCTCTAGAGACAGAGCCTCCATGCGCTATGTCAAGGTATAAGGGCCAGCGCTACAATCCATCTGGAGCTTGGCCGGAGTCATCCAGCGGCATTGACTATGGCACAGGTCTGGGACTGGACACCAAGGCCCACATGTTTCCATCTGCTGCATGATGTTACTGCCATGCCAGCGGTCATGTCCACCCAAGTCAAAGACCAGGTACTCATTTATACTTTTGAGTTGTAAGTTTCTGCTTAAGGAAATTATGCAATAGCTCGCCATCACTGACTTGAACTTGCAACCTGGATGTTTCCACTCTCCAAATGCACTCTAACCAATTGAGCTACAGCACACACACACACACACACACAAACACACACACACACACACACACACACACACACACACACACACACACACACACACACACCACGTCACATGTATCATTCTTCTATATTCTCTTACTTTGCAGCCACATCTCGTTCTCCACCGCGACATTGTTGTTCTCGTTACTCGTCTCATGTTATTGCTTGTGTTGCTGTGGGTGTATGGTGGTGCTGCTGCTTGCAGGCTGTTGTTGTTGTTGAAGTGCTCGTGCTGGTCCTGGTGCATGGGCTGGTGCAGTTCCTTTGTCTGTGCTGTTGTTGGGGGTTATGTTGTTAGGGCTGCCAGTACTGCTGCTGCTACTGCTCATAGAGTTTCTGCTGGTGCTGCTGTTGGAAGTAGGAAAGGTGATGTTGGGGGGGGGGGGGAGTACAAGTAGTGTTGCTGATGTTGCTGTTGCTGTTGCTGTTGCTGAGGAATGTTGTGCAAGTGCCATTGCTACTGGTGCTGGTGCTGAATAGGGTTGTGCAAATGGCAAAGCTGCTGCTGGGGTGCCCGTGCGTTGATGCATGGCTGCAGTACTAGAAGAAAGAAAATATAATAACATAAGTTGCAACATGCAAGGACGTTGTACAGTACCATTAGGGTGCCAGTTTGGGTGCCACATCCTTTTTCTTCAAGCTTTGTCACACTTCAGTGGAAGGTTGTCGACCTAATGATAGGGATGGACATTGCAATGTCTATTTGTATCTGTAGGTTTGGGTATTGATGATGTAATCAACTACAATTTAGATTGTCACTTGAACAATTGTGGTGGTGCTCCTTGCTACCAATTAGACATTTCCCATGTCTGTACTTTGATGGCTGAATTCTCATAGCACAGCTGACAAACAAAGAGAGGTGGAGCCTTATGATGACATCACGTTTGTCTATTGGTCGGTAATGAAACCACTTCTCGTCTATTGGTCGCAATAGCTTCATTTGCATCTGCAATAATCAAATATAAAAGTATGGTCAGTCGCACACCAGACCACTACTATACCCTTAGCCCAGATATCCGGGCCTCGGGTAATTACCTATTATTAGCTGGTGGAAACTATAGTTTGGGAGAGTGCTGCCACTTGCACAGTGCGCTTACCGTTACATGTAGTAGAACATGTACGACTATCAGGGTTCGAAAAACCGGCCACCAAGTCGCCAAATGGCAATCTCTGTCACATGAATGGCGACTAGTCAAGCCTAGGAAGTCGCCATGCCGTAGGAATGGTAAATCGTGACGAAGATAGACTTTCCAGATTTCGGAGTTTAATAGGAGCTTGAAAACTATAATCTGGGTACATAAAAACCTCAACTTTGCCTTCTACATGAACATAAACTGTCCACCCGTGTGTTCTGCGATCCTAATGCGCTTAAGCATGTGCACAAGAAATGACACTTACCTGCACCCGGGAAACACTTAGGTAATACGCTTGATTTTGACGAGCTTCCCGTACAATGGTGTGCATTCAGCACTTACAAAACTTGAAATGTGCAACAGAAGTCGAAGGCAGAGAAATTCAAGCCGAGACTGACGAATACCAATATTCCTGGAAGCCAGCTACTAGTTTCTTGTCTCAGTGCCAACTAGATTTGCTGGCTACGAATCTGATACCAGATGATGCTCCTGCATATCAGTTGATCAGTTTATAAACTCTAGGATGTCCAAACCCTTGAACCTAGATATTAATCTAGAGAATGAAGCGCCTTCTGTGCCTGCATATGGTTACATTGCCGCATCATACTATTGAACTAGGATGAGTGTAACAAAAAGTAAGTACCCACGGTTCTCGCTAAACATTTTTGGGAGTGTGGTGGGATGGGCGGGTCGACAACGCATTGCTCTTTACAGTCTGACAAGAGCCGATCTCAAGTGAGGTAAACTTTGCATTGTAGCAGACATACATTCAACTGCCATGCCCTGCCCTTGCACAGAAATCAACTTCGATCGTCACTAAGCACTTTGTAATGAGTATAGTGTAATGAGTATAGTGTAATGAGTATAGTGTAATGAGTATAGCGTAATGAGTATAGCGTTAACTGCTAGAGCAACGTCCACTGCTAGAACGACAACACTACACATGCCCAACACCCGCTATTACATCATGCACTGCGACTTCTTAGCGATGTTCATCAATTGCGCATGCGCAAGTTTTGTAGACAAACGTACACAAAGTTTGTCTAGTCGGACGTTGATTGACGTGTACCACTGTTGTTGCTTTGACCAGTCTACAGTAGATTCTAGGTGTACATTTGCCAGACAAGAGCATGGTTTTCAGATCACTGGAAGGGCATCCGGGAGTAGAATCAAAGGCAGCGCATCTGGGACTGCAATCAACAGCTTGTGTGTACAGTACACGTCACGGAGCGAGGCTATTATCCCGCGTCATTTTGCAAAAGCCTAGATTTGTGGCTATTGTCACCTTTAGTATTGTCTCCAGTAGTATGAAATTCTCAAACATTCCTTAGCTGTAGACTTTGGACTCCTATCTGCCGTTTCTAAGTGTGGCGCACTCCTAAAGGAGCGTGGCACTGCGCCATGGTGCCACACTGTAGCAAGAACCCTGAGTACCTATAAGACTGTTTGACTAATAACTTCTGAGCATCACAAGTAGGCATGCCCGTGTACATTATTGAGGAGCGTGGCATAATAAGAATTGCTTTGACGACTAACATTACTTAAGGTTTTTCGAACTCTGACTATGCTTAATGGGGAGCTTGTGTGTGTGTGTGTGTGTGTGTGTGTGTGTGTGTGTGTGTGTGTGTGTGTGTGTGTGTGTGTGTGTGTGTGTGTGTGTGTGTGTGTGTGTGAAAGCACTCATCGCACCTTTGCAACTGCATATAAATTGAACAAATTCTCACTTTTCATCTGTTCTGTCTGTATCCCTTTAATAGGTTGTAGAGCCGTGCTTGTTGTGTGTTGATCATACAGGAACAAAATATGCAGCAGATGCATGACTCTTTCCGGTAGACCAAGGGGTCAGAGTTGTCCATGCTCACCACGTGTACCTTATGGACACTCCTGCTGCTCTCCTGATAGTGTAACACAACCAACAGAATGACTAAAGCGAGCAAACACGTCACCATCAATCCTAAGCTAACACAACACGTCAATGACCAAACATCAATTCAAACTGTGCGCCCACACTCTCATTTCCTTCTCACCTTCTCACTGCTGCCTCTCATCACATCTATCATCCAACAGTCTTTCATAACACTTCCATCATGTCCTCCCATCAGTAACACCTTAATCTCTTCATCTTTACAGCATATTGTACACATAGTGTGGAGACTTCTTGGTTGTGGCCACAATAGAGAAGATGGTGTGATGTGAGTCCACATCTACAAACAAATTACATGAAACACAAATAAACACCATCAAACACACACACACTACCTTTTTCTGCACATCCAATAACCACAAATCATTCAAATATTCCTCACCATCCCAACCACCAAACAAGATGACTCTTTTCTCATCCACAGCTGTCAGTGTGTGAGCAGTACGTGGAGATGGTTTAGAACCAGTCACACACACTGGAGACCAACAATCTGAGACAAACACAGAATAGCAATGCAGGAACACACGCACACATACACGCGCGCACAAATGGACAAATGGATATGCCCTTCGCAAAGTTCCGAACATAGCACCCCTGCCTATGTCTAGGTAGGGACCCCTGCTCTAATGTATATGAGCGTGTACCTGCTCTGTCTTTCCACTGTCTCCGCCCGCGTCTTCTAAACAGCAAAATCAACATAACGGCGTCCCCAAATTTCCGAATAATGATAATTACTCTGATTTTTGCTTCTCGTTCTCGACGTGGTTTTTCCACCTTTCGTACTTCCTAACGCCTGATATCACTCTCCTTCAACTCGATTTCCCCTCGGCAGCCAGTGCCTTGACGAGAAGTTGCAAAATGAGTGCAGAACGACGCACACCCGTCGGCGTGAGAGACAAAGTTTGGCAAAACGCACAACGAAAACAGCCTTGTTGCCAGTTTTGTCGAGACCGCGGTCGTCTAGCTCTTTGCGAAGGTCTGCCACTCGCATGTCGGCGACTGTGTGACCACCATAAGCTGGATTTACAATGTGGGAACGCTTGAGCGTCGCGTCTCGTGCGTCCTGCACGTTGTCTTGCGTGGGAGTGGCACGTATCGCATCGAAACATTCACGATACGATTTCAGCGCGCCGTAGACGTCGCTGCCTGAATTATTGAACTGACCACCCGCGCTTCGATTTTCTACTAGCACAACTCTGCCGGAACCCCCAACTTGCTCAAAATCAATTTCTACGCTTTCTCCCTTGCACGCAGGTCTTTGTACATCTTGCAGTTGATCATCCACAAGCAAGGACAGCTCCCTACACAATCTATAGACCGCTCAACGTCGAGTACAGCGCCGAAATCAATAATTATTGCTCACGACAGCCACACGTGCATTTATAGTTGGCTGTGATTGGTCGAGATCAAGGTGCTACTTCCGGCGCGACGTGAACAGCTTCCGGTTCGACGCTCAAATTTCGACGCGTCGCATCGCGAGCATCGCGTCTGTCGAACGTCGCGTCGCGTCGACCATTTACAATTTGAATTTGTAATACGCGACATGACGCGACGCGACACACGCGACGCGTTTGGATATTGTAAATCCAGCACACGAGAGACGCCGAGCCATGTCTTGCAAACACGCATGCGTAATTGTTTACTGCCACGGACACTCACAGCAACAAATCGGTCGACTATCATCTGAAAAGTGAGTCATTTTAGTCTAGTCCGTTGTTGAACTCTCTCGCCTGTGTTAGATACGTGAGTATCGTCTCGTGCATTACAGTAGAGTGTACGTATACGTCATTGTTATCGCTGGGTTAGTGAGCGTGCCAGTCGATGTCTTCAAATTCGCATGCCTAACACACATATCAACTAACCAATGCCAATGCTCGCATTGGACCACAGATTCGACGTGACTTGTAGTGTCGGTGCGGTGCTTCGCGTACAGAACGTATGACGCACGCAAAGCGGCCGAACGGTTGGACGGATCGGCGCGCGATGGCGCCGGACGAGTGCGATGTCGACTGGGCAGCACATGCGCTACACTCGTCTGTCCGGGACTCCCTTCGAGGACTCGACTGTTTTGGAACTTGAAGTTACTTCTGTTCGTTGTGCTTACGCAGTGATAGTCTCGCGTAGCCAGACCCCTTTCCGCCGCGGCCTCCCCGGCGAAATGGGGTCTGGTGTACGGCCTTTGATGTCGCTGTGTGCCGCGTAGCCAGAAATCGGCTATCTAAAGACCGGATTTAGTTTCTTAAACGCTTCACTAAAGACGAGACTGGTATGCACGCAATGCAATCCTATCTCAATAGCTTCTCTTGTTTCGTAGAGAACAACTCGAAGACTACAGCTAAAGTCTGTCTCAGAATTAAAGTCATAACGGGTTTGGGGGAGTAACTTGGGAGTGGCTGAGGAAACCCTGCACCTTGTAAGGACCATATGCAATGTTGTTGCAACAATCAATTATAGATCCAGTTAGCCTCAGTTTACTATCCCCTCCAGGTAAACTAACACAGGTACTAGATAAGTAAGTGTTCCCTGTACGTACCCACAACATCCAAATCTTTTAGCTACAGTAGCTTGGCTACAAGAAGTTCTTCAGTAGATCTATGTGGTGTGCAACTTGGGAGGGCCTGCCTAATTAGCGGACATCTGTCCTTTGCAGCTGTGTAAAAACAATTGCAACGCATTTTCTTTTACGCGGCTGGTTGGAACTCAATAAGCCCCATAACTGTTACAGTCCAAGTTCTAACTTAGTAGTCTGCAGTCAATCAGAACTCAGATGCATTTTCAGAAGCAAAATGATAACAGTATCCAAACCGGAAACAGACTGTGTAGTGCAGGTGACGTAACAAGTTTATAGCAGTCACCAGAGATTCCATTTGGAGGTCCCACGCATTGCCTATAAAAAACCCAGCAATTTCTATCTATTTTCCAATGGCAACACAATCAGGAAGACATATAAGAAGTATAGAAAAGTCAATTGTGCTTTCCGTGAGAGATTTCTTTGTGAAAGAAAAGGAGGATGGCCCCATCCTTCTGGACAAACCGATCCAGAGAGTAGCAGAAGCAACAGGGATGCACCAGAGAACAATCTACAGAATCTGCAGAGAACATAGAGATAAGGAACATATTGAAAGTCCAAGGAAGAGAGGGAGAAAAGAACACAGTGGACCAGTTAGAGAGTACACAGACAATTTTCAAGAGGCTGTAATCAGGAGAAGAATTCATAAATTCTACACTGACAAAGTCTTCCCCACATTAACACTACTCCATGCTGCTCTAGTAGAAGAAGAGGAGTTTCCATATTCAAGGGCAAGTTTGCATAGGATCATTAGCAGAATGGGCTTTCGACATAAAACTATGAACAGAAAAAAATGTTTATACGAACAGCACCGCATTGTGGCCTCACGAGCCCAATACCTGAAAGAAATCAAACGATTTCGATCAGAAGGTAGGCCTATTATCTACCTTGATGAAACATGGCTAAATCAGCACCATACAGTGACAAAATGCTGGACAGACTATGACGGGAAAGGTGGCCTCAAGATTCCTAGTGGTAAAGGAAAACGACTCATAATCCTTCATGCAGGTTGTGAGCAAAAGTGGATTGATGGAGCTGAACTGATTTTTGTTGGCAAAAGAGACTCAGGCGATTATCACAACGAAATGAATATTTTACATTTCATGGAGTGGTTTAGAGAGAAGCTGTTACCAAACTGTCCACCTCGATCTGTGATTGTGTTGGATAATGCCAAGTACCACAACGCAGTTGTTGAAAAAATACCAACCAAGTCAAGCAGAAAACAGGATATGTTAGACTGGCTTGCAAAGCATAAAATTCGTCATGAAAAGAAGATGTTAAAAGCTGAACTATATTTCTTAATTTGGGCAACCAATCCTGTTTCTGTATACCAAACAGACGTCTTTGCACAAGAAAAGGGACACTGCTGTTTGCGTCTCCCTGTTGGTCACTGTGAACTAAATCCTATAGAGCTCGCATGGGCACAAGTCAAAGGTTATGCAGCTAGAAAGAATACAGGGATCAGTGGTTTTACTATGGAGAACATCTTGCAACTTGCCAGAGAAGGAATGCTGGAAGTCACACCAGATCGATGGGCTGGCTGTGTGGAACATGTACGAGAAAAGGTGGAGAAACACTATTGGGAAGTAGACGGACTGAGGGACGACCTAGTTGAGCGAATGGTAATAGAAGTAGGCCATGGCGACACCTCGAGCTCTGAGTCTGAAGTAACTGTTAGCGATACAGAAAGTGACTAACTGTTGACCTTTGGTATTGTACAGGGTGTAGCAACAGCAGGTAGCTAATTTATATGTCCATTAGAGTATCAACTTCAGTCTCAATTACAGTCTTTATCTTAAAGAGTTGAAACTAATTTGGCAAGCTATGCATTTAGAGAACGTTGATTGACATAACTCCACCCTCTATCTCATTATATTTCTAAAGTGTGCTGTATCTCCTCTCTAATACACCCTATCAACAACACGTTGCCATAATTGAATAAAGGGAATCAAGAGCTATGCAATGATGCCCGTATCAATCCCGTATCTTCCAAAGTGGCCCCTCAGCTGCCCATTTTCGGTTGTGACTTTAATGCTGGGACAGACTTTAGAGTCGTTGCTGTTTGTGAAATCTGCATGTCTACAGCAGCGATTAAACGATTTGGTCTCTTCCTGGTTGCTACTGTATGTGTTCACCAAAGCAAAGCACAAAACACATGAAATGATTACCCAAACACAGAAAGACGACTCATCTTGTGTCGATGACGTCATGCAACTCCAAGCCCTTCCAGATATCGCTCACTCCGGACTGTATGCGGTCGCTTTAGACGTCAAAAAACAGCAAACAGCACTGAGTACGTTCGCATCCATCCAGTACGTTTGCATTCAGTCTCCGTTGTGACACGAGCGCACAACGCTAGATCGTACGACGTCGATCATGTCTGCATGAAATCGAAGCCTGTCGACGTCAACGTCCCCGCGGCCGCGTTTAATCGCTGCTGTAGACATGCAGATTTCACAAACAGCAACGACTCTAGCTGTAGTCTTCGAGTTGTTCTCTACGAAACAAGAGAAGCTATTGAGATAGGATTGCATTGCGTGTATACCAGTCTCATCTTTAGTGAAGCGTTTAAGAAACTAAATCCGGTCTTTAGAAAGCCGATTTCTGGCTACGCGGCACACAACGACATCAAAGGCCGTACACCAGACCCCATTTCGCCGGGGAGGCCGCGGCGGAAAGGGGTCTGGCTACGCGAGACTAACGCAGTGACTCGCCACCTTCAGCAGAAACTCTGCGGGTATTGGCTAGTTGTAGCTATTGCAGATCTTATTGCATGCTGGCTTGTTCTATCCTGCTTTCCACCTTCCTTTATCAATAACTGATAGAAACAGTAAAGGCTGGTTCACAATAGACGTATGCACGTTCACAATATGCATCCGATCCGCGGCGCAGCGGATCGCTGTTCACAATATGACGGAGCGCGTGCGTGAGCTGCGCTCTGATGACTATAATTAGATTACGTACTAATTGTCACAATATCTAGCCACGTGACTATTACAATATGTCTACTAATGCAAAGAAACAGACAAGGAAGCCGTCTAACGGCTTCTATCAGAAGCTCTTCAATGCTGTCCATGGCACGCGCCCTTGACTTGAATACCCGGACATGGCACTCTACATCTCGTGACCAATTAACGCACCTCACATAGCCCGGATACGAGCTTTTTACTCACCTACAGTACTGACAATTCGAGTAGGTAAGTCGTCTTCGTTGCCGTCTTGTGCAGTATAGCGCAGAGGCGGCGTGGCGCTTCTGTTCACTGTCCAGCCTAACAGTAACAACTGAGCGTTTGAGTATCGTCGCCTACTAGATACTGAACAGTGTTTTTCGGTCTCTTTTGCGTAGATTTGTGTGTGCACGCTTCGTGTGCATGCGTTGTACATCTTGAGATGACATTGGCTGAAGCTAAAGGTATGTTTGTTGGAAAGAACCTAACGAGTTGTTGTTCACTGTTTCTCCACTTTGTTTGTAGCTGCATATTCAGCTGGTGATGACTACGTCGCCCAAAATGATTTTCAATCCGCGGAGTCATCATACCGGCGCGCCATCCAGCTTTATGACTCAGCCGGCGGAAGTCTCGTTGACAGATCATTTGGTTAGAGCGTTTGTGTTAGATGTAGAGATCATTGATATTAATTTATCTATTATCCATTTTTGAAGCGCTTCATGATTTGGGATTTTGTTTAAGTAAGCAAAACAATTATAAAGAAGCAGAGAAGTTTCTTAATGAAGCGTTGGTCATCAGAAGAACACTTGGCGCTCAACATAAACCACTTCTTGCTGACAGTAAGTATCATTTCTGTCACTTTCATTATTATGAGTTTCTCTCACTAAAACATTAATATCAACCGTTATTGATTGTATAGATGAAATTTACATGGAGGTTTCTATCTAAAATTGCACATTCATTTATTCTATCAACAATGTTTATTAACTTAATTAATTATTTATTGATTATTATTGATATTAACTTAGTCCTAGCACTAAAACTGTGTTAATATATCAATAGTCATCGGATGGGTTTATAGAAGTGATGGATATTGTAATGAGAATGTCTTGAAATGATATGGTTGCAGACTTTGCTTTTTAATTGTTGCAAGTAATCACTTAGCAGAAGAGACACTCATTGACTTATCAGTTCTCTTGCTAGACTTCTGTCTTGTGCATCAACAAGAGATAAGATCTCATTACAAAATGTGATATTATTGTCAGTAGATAGAGATGCAGAGCAAACGTTACTAGAACTTTAAATGATAATTAGACATGCAGCAGTAATGAGCAAAAATTGACTCATCACATTAGGTGTTACTACATGTACATGTTTGTTTGTTTGTTTGTTTATGTGTGGATGTGTTTGCATGTTTGCTTGTGTTTGTGCATGTGTGTGTGCATTGTGTGCATGTATGCGCATGTCTGTCTGTCTGTATAGTACAACATCACAAACATAAAACTACGAGAGTTAATTGGACCCAGCTAGTGGTCTTTCAGTACATCTCTGTCTGTCTGAAACTATGCAGCAGGGGAGGCATTATTCCGGCGCGTCTTGCAGCTATATGACTCCGCTGCTGCTAGTCCAAGGCCCGCAGACAAATCATATGGTTATTAGTCACACATAGTCAGACCATTTTTGTTTCCATCTTCTTCACCTGCTGGTTAGCGGGTATCTGTGTGAGATCATTGATATTTATTGTTTATGTTTGTACAACACTTAATGAGTTGGGGTTATGTTTATCTGAACAAGGGCAGTATGATGAAGGACTCCAATTACTAAACCAATCGCTAAGTATTAAAAGAACACTTGGATTAGGATATAAACCACATGTTGCTACCAGTAAGTATCTCAGATAATCATATTTGTTGCTTTCATTATTATGAGTTCCTCTCACTATAATACCTCGTTTACACTGGCACATTCAACCAGGTTGGGGCCACGCCAGCTCAGTGCTGCTGATCGAACATGCCAGTGTAAACGTGACCGGGCCAAGCTGGGAGTGGTTGGAGCTTGCTGGCTCAGCTCATTGAAAACAAGCAAGCTGGCTTGGTGCATCATGGTCCTATTGAGTAGTGTTAAAGTGAGTATGCTAGATGGCTCACTCAGATATGGACAAGGCAGGCACAGCTTATGTATTCTTGGACATGGCATGGTCTGATGACGAGTCATTGCATCCATTTTCATTGTTCGTCTTGTTCTAGGGACACAAACTGTGACACAGCAGTCATCATCAAGAGCAGTGAGTAGCATTGCTCGTTTCCTAGACTGCAAACGTTTGTAAAGAATAGCTTCGTTTCCTGTAGTCTGTAGTCTCATGAGCCACTTTGTCTGACACACCCAATGCCATCTTTCAAAAAGAACAGACGGAAAGTATTTGCTGTGATGTCCATGTTTTACCACGTGACAAGGACACATGACAATGAGTCACACTTACCTGGCTCCCTTCTAAACAAGCAGTGTAAATGCATGCTGGTTTGTTCAACGATTCACACCTTGTTGGGAACACCTGTCTAGGCTGGTCGGTCTCAATTGGCTTGGTCATCGTAAACGTAATATAGAACGTCAATATCTATTGTAATTGATTACAGTATCTAGAGGAAATGTACATAATAAATTGGAGGTTTCTATCTAAAAGTGCACATTTATTTATTGTATCAACATTTGTTTATTAATTAATTAGTTAATAATTTATTGATTATTATTGATATTAACTAGTTCTGGAACTAAAATTGTTGCCCTCCTGCCTTTTCACTGCATGCTTGCTTGCTTGCTTGCTTCTCTGCTTGTTGCCTGTCTGTCTCTTTGTTGGAGTGTTCACCTGGCTACATAGCTGATTTCATGCTTGTCAGTTTGCCTGCTTTCTTGCTTGCCTGCCTGGCTGGTTGCATGGCTGTGTTTTTGAGTGGCTGCATGTCTGCTTGTGTGTTTGCCTGCAGTTTGCGTGTGTGCTCAACTACTTGCATGCTTCTGTGCTTGCATGGCCGGCTGTGTGCTGGCTTGCCTCTTTGTCTTATTTGTGTGGTTGTATATTTATCTGTCTGTTTGCTTGTCTGTCTGTTTGCTTGTCTGTCTGTCTGTCTGTCTGTCTGTCTGTCAATTTCATTTATTGAAACACAAACTCTACGTTACATTTCTAACACTAAATACAAGCAATGTACTGAGTTCAGCTTTAGTCTAATGCAAAGTACTTTGGTAGTCTCTATTGTGTATGTTCTCATCTTCTTCTCCAGGGAAGACATGTGTCAGCTTGTGGAGGATGACTCTCTCTCTGTCTGTCTGTCTGTCTGTCTGTCTGTCTGTCTGTCTGTCTGTCTGTCTTGTATGTGTGTTGTAGATAATGAGTTTTTATTTAGATGTACTATGTCTAGTCTGTAGTCTCTGTTAAGAAGTGACTTGTTGGAAAAGTCTAACAGACTGTGAAGGGAGACTAGAGGCCTGTCCACACTGGCAACTGGATCGCGATCCGATCGCGGTCCAACCGCAACGCTGTCCACACTTGCAACTTGATCGCGATCGGATCGCGATCCGTCCGATCCACATCGCGAGGTGGATTCGATCGCGATCGGTTGAATCCAATTAGAAATAGTGGGCGTTACCTTCACGTACACTACGCGTGTAGTCGGAACATCTAGCACTCCTCACCCCTCTTTGTTCTCGCTCACCTTACGTTGCTGTATCAACGCTTTCTACAAGCAAAGAAACCACACATACACATCGGTCATCAGTCACGTGATAGCGAAATGAGGCGGAGGTATCGTTTTCAAAGTGCAGTGTGGACGCTCGCTATCCCGATCGGATCGCGATCCATTCTGGTCTAGTGTGGACAGGCCTTAGGACTGTAAGAGATGAGTCATTGACGGTCGTGTTGTTGTGTCTCTAGCTCTTTATCAACTTGGGCAATGTTTGATTGACCAAGAGATGTATGAAGATGCAGTGAGATATTTGAAAGAAGCCGTTGAGCTGAATCGTACTTTGAACAACAAAGAGTCTACTGCAAAGGGTGAGTAACTATGAGCTTTATCTTGCCATAAATTTAATTTTTAATTTTATTTCTTAGTTTAGTAATAAATTAAGCAATAGAAGTATGTATTGTGTGTTTGTGTTAAGTATAACGCAACAGCCGCCTAACGGTCCGTTCCTTTTTCACGTCCTCTGTGTAGAGCCTGTTTCTACTCTCGCTTAGCAGAAAGCCAGTCCGCTTGTGCCGATTCCTTCACCACTACTGACGTGGGTGTGTCTGGGCACTCTCCTACTGTGGCTATGGAGGCCGCAGCGCAAGCAAGCGTGCTGGTACGAACATGACGGGTAGCCCTTGCATCCACTTGGGCTGAAATTCCACTTCTTGCAAGTTGGGCGGTCTGCAAAACCGGGACCAACAGCACGACCATTACCTTCCGCCGATGACCGCCAAGGTGTATGGTAAGGTGCGCTTTGCTCAAAACCTCCACTTTTGGAGAGTGATGTTGTGACAGGTGACAGTGCGCACTCTTTTGACTTGTGGTCACCTTCGCTGCAGTTCTCGCATGAAGCCGCTGCTGATGCCCGAGCTGCCAGAAATGATGTGGCGTATAGCGATGGTAATGGCTGCTCCCACCGTATGACGGAGTTGGGTGCCGCTATCTTCCGGAAGAGCGCATCGTAGCTCCTCCAGGCGTCGCCTCCGTGTCGCTGCGCCTCTCGCACTATCATGTGTAGGTACACTATCAAGTCGCGCATGCGATGAGGGTGAGCCTTGGCCACCACAGCGGCGTACGTCACGAAGCACTGTACCCATGTCATGAGGCTAGCGACCCGCCGCGGTTGCCATTGCCAGCTGTCTGCCTAGACTCCTTGTCTGCCAGTTGCTGCAGCTTCTTATTGTCAGGCAAACAGCTGGGTGGGAAGGCTTCACCGAGTGAGAACCAGCTGGACTGCAGCACGCCACAACTCGTTGCGACGTCCAAGATAGGGGAGGAGACTGGAGCTCTCGAATCTGCTGCCGCACGTGTTTCTGCATCCAGCAGTGCCACGTGCTCCAGTGCACTGGGATGGGACATGTCTTCCAGACTTTACACAGGACTACTCCGTTAACCCTCGTATTCTGTATGCCAACAGCGGTGTGCATGTGTCCGAGACAACTGTACCGTGTGCTAAGAGTCGGTCGGCCTGTTGCAGCTCAAAACAACGAGGTGGCGTGCAGCCTCGAAAAGATGGCTCGCTGCCGCTCCGATGGACAAGGTAGCTTGCTGTCTTGGCCTTGTTCTCCACTCTCGTGCCGTGGTTGCTCGGAGCGACCAGTCAGGTAATACCACGAGACGCCTATACACAATGACGTGCGCCACCAAATATGCCAACCACTTACCCTGCTTTGCATCATGACTTCCTCTCTCGCTGATACTGTGCTACATTGCTGCGTATACCAGGAGAAAAAGCCGCAGGCCTTCTCTGTGGTCATGCTGCGCCGTGCTGTTATCTTTTCTTTTTTGCTGCCAACTGGCGGTGGCTCGCTGCCCTGATGCTCACCAATACCTTCGCAGTTGTTTGTGCACAATGCCCGCGCTTGACAAAAACCCATGGCGCCCACACCCGTGACGCGTGTCTGAGAGAATCAGGCTAACATCTCTCACAATGTGGCACCACTATTCGTTTTTTGGAGATCTGCACGCTGCCTGCCCCTGAAAGCTCGACGCAATTAACGCCACTCGTGGCAAGCATGCAGATTTGTCGCGTGGTACCTGAGTTCGTCAGCGTACGTACGCACGACGGCCACGGAAGTTAGCACCTACTGCTTAGCTGCGCCACTGCCGGAAGCATGCAAGAGTTCGAGCCTGTGTGCGATCCAATGTACAGCCGGCATGCAAGGAAACTGCTTGTAAGAAGGTAGCGATAGTGAGGAGTGCTCTCACCTGCTGAAGCAGCACCAGCAAGGGAGGCCGTTCTACCCCCTCGAGTAGTGAGCGCAGCCACCACTTGTGCTGCGCTGTCTTCGCTGCGTCTTCCAACATCGACTGCAAGTGTATGTTTGGTTAACCCGATGGTCGTGTCCTGGTCCACTGCGGCATTTGGTTGCTTGTTGTTTGCCATAAGCTCTTGACCGAAGAAGAATGATCGAAAGAAGAATGTCCACACGTGCGAACTGCAAAACGTGCTATGCTACTGTGCATGACTCGCAGGAAGAAACCTCGCACCACTACCGTCTACACATGACACGCGGAAACACACAAGATTTGCTTACCATGCACTCCTGTGACCGTTGACTGATGGCACGCACTATCAAGGCGGAGTCAACTATGTGTAACTTCGTTAAACATTATTCTATCAGTCTATAATAGTGAGCTTTTATTTAGATGTACTATGTCTAGTCTGTAGTCTCTGTTGAGCAGTGAACTTGTTGGGAAAGTCTAACAGACTGTGAAGGGAGACTAGGACTGGAAGAGATGAGTCATTGACGGTCGTGTTGTTGTGTCTCTAGCTCTTCACGAACTTGGGCGGTGTTTGAGTCACCAAGAGATGTTTGATGATGCAGTGAGATATTTGAAAGAAGCCGTTGAGGTGAATCGTACTTTGAACAACAAAGAGTCTACTGCACTGAGTGAGTAACTATGAGCTTTATCTTGCCATAAATTTAATTTTTAATTTTATTTCTTAGTTTAGTAATAAATTAAGCAATAGAAGTATGTATTGTGTGTTTGTGTTAAGTATAATGTGGTTGCATGTATTGATACTAACACAGCCCATTCATCTTTCTTTTTTTAGTTTAGAGTAAATTTAGATTGAGAGTTTTCTACTCTAATTGTCTATTTATCTATTCTATTAACAGTTGTTTGTCATATTTAGTAATGTTTATTTATTCTTTAGTTTATGTGTAGTGTTATGTTTGATGCTGTGGATTCCTGCATTGTGTAGATGTAAGCATTAGGTGTTAACAAAATGACATTTGTTTGCTGGTAACATTTTCATTAAAAATCATTGGATGTATTTGTTTTTGTGTTGTTTGTTTGTTTTATCTGTTTGTGTGTCTGTCTGTTTGGCTAGTGACTTGTTGAAGGGGTCTTGTCCCGTGTCCTCTCTTTTATGCAATTAGCTATGTTTCTACTTTGGTCACTACTTGTATACGTGTGCACATTTGTTTGTCTGTTTGTTTGTGCGTGCGTGCGTGTATGCATGTGTTGTGGCGTCTGTTTATTCTTTGTGCTTGTATGTCTCCTTGATTGCTCACATGCCCACGTGTCTCCTCACCTGTATGTATCCCTACTCGCTTACGTGCCTCCCTGCCCGCCTGCTTGTTCACTCGCCTGCCTGCCTATTGCCTGTTTGTTGGAGTGTTTACCTGGCTACATAGCTGCTTTCG
>NC_085096.1:2634782-2642282 GCF_963422355.1 Corticium candelabrum
ATAACTTCCAGTTATGTGGCTTTGGATAGAATACACTGATTGAACTTGCAAGACAAATTTGAAAACTGTGACTTTATTGTGATTTGAATGTAAACGTTAGGAAGTACTATGTTAGTCACGTGTTCTGATATGGAAGCTACCTGGTGTAGAGAGCTTGTCTTTTCCATTTCAGTTTGTCTGTCTAGCTGCCTGCTCTATCAACATGTGTTACAGTAGTGGAATGTTTATCTCTTGTGGTTACTATTAACTGCTGCAAACAAGAGGCTGTCTCCACACTAAACTTTGTGTGATGCTAAAGGTTGGCATATTCTCTTGCAGACAATGCTATCAAGTGTAACATTTGTAGAGACCTCAGCATCACATTCTATTTTACAAGCACAAACATTGTGGTAAAGTATTGTGATTTGTCACAAGCAGAGATAAAGTGAATATTAAGAATATGAGAATGTAGATTTAGCAAAAGGAAGGTGTACAAAGAATATTGAAGACTTGGGGGGGGGGTTATAGTGATTGAGTAAAGGAGCAGTAGACATGTATGCTTTTCAAGTGACATTGAATGCTTATTGAGGGTCCAACCAGATTCAATGGGAATTGACAGCTACACATGATGTCACGCGTACTCCATGACAGTGTGAAATGGCTGGATGTGCATTGAATCCACAGCTAGCCTGGGAACTGCATTGAATGCGCATCAAATGTGTTTCAAGTGTAATCACATAATACAGGTAATCCACTCTTTCATCTTCACTCTAGGCAAGACATTTGTCTGTTTATTTGGTTTTTCCTCATTGTCCACTGCCATTAGTTGCACCTCTGGCTCAGGCATGACATACATGGTTTATTATGCAAGTCATGTTATTGTTGGTGTTTGTTCAAAGTGGATTGGGCTACAGTGGGGAGAGGTGGATAGCTAGTGGGAGATTTATTTATTTATATTGAAGCTTTAATGGTTTGTAGAAGATTATTTTTAGTTTAAAATGACAAGAAGGATGGAGAAAGTATGTGGAAAGAAAGTGTTATTGTTCCTAATCAGATGTTGCCTGCTTAGTCAGCAACAGCTGCATGTTGTGTTGTCACATAGTATAGTTAGAAGTGATAGGAAATATATAAAGTAATATTATGTGGCTTATTTTGGATAGCAAGGAAGAACCTCATCTACTGCCGTTCAATGCAGGAGAAAACCAATGTTACAAAACTGCCTGCCAATCACCAGCAAGGTATTTAGCTACTCAATTTATTTCATCTAAATTGCTTTATCCATTTGAGCTCACGATTGTTGCTTCACTTTTAGCATCTGAGAGTGAATGGCTCAAATTGATAGCCAAGTCACTAAATGGTAAAGAAGTGCAATTGAAGGCAAAAGCATCTGATACTATTGCCATACTGAAGAAGCAACTTGGTAGCAAGGACGATTCTTCATCCATGGATCAACTGCTCGTTGTGAATGGAAAACAATTACATGATGAGCAAACATTGTCTGAGGCAGGATTGACTAATGGAATGAAAATGAAGTGTGTGTCATGCCCACGTGAGTTAATCTTGTCACTCGAGATAGATTGTAGTATACAGACTGTAGCTGTGATATTGTTGTAGGGGCAGTGACGAGCATGGGCTCCGATGTTGGAGAGTTATTTGTGCGAGCTCTAGAGCAAGGATTGATTGAAATAACGCGAGTCAAGATTGTCATCGTGGGCAAGGACAGAACGGGGAAGACGTCTTTCAAACGATCCTTGCTCAATGAGAAGTTCCAGGTATGTGAAGCGAGCACACCCGTGGCTAAGGCAGAAGTGGCCGTTTGTGAAGCATGCAACTGGAGTGCTTTGCATGACAAAGACCAGCAATTTTTAGACAGACAAATAGCTAGAGCAGCGATCCGTGCACAGCATGCTTCTAATGTAAATGAGGCAGGTAGTAAAGATGCCGACAATGAAGATGGACAAACTGCAAACGCTCAATTTGGCACAACCACAAGCAAGCCGCGTGAAGCGACTGCATTGAGTCAAGCTACTGCAATCAAGACAAACACAGACAAACTAGACAAAGCAGCTGCATCTATTGGTGATGCCGAAAGCAGCACAAGCAACGACAAACTGGACGAAGCCATTGTCCTGACCGAAGGAATCGGTCGTGCTATAAAGCAGTTTCAAAGTGATCCGGATATTCTGAAGCAAGAAGAATCAAAAGTTTACCATACCATCTGGGATTTAGGAGGTCAGGAACTCCTACTTCCTGGTCAACAACAAGCCATCACACCGAGAAGTATTGTTTTTCTCGTGTTTGATGCAAGGAAGTTTCTCAATGACGAGGCCCAATCGTCCCACCGTTCTTCCTCTGATTCAGAAGAAACTCCGATTCCTAACATGTGGATCGAAAAGAATTACGATGCTTTGTCTTTATGGGGATCTACGACTTTCTTGGCAAGAGGCGAGGGTCACCATTTAATTGATTCTCTTGACAAGTCATTGGCATGCGCATTGCCCGTTATGTTCTTGATTGGAACACATATCGCCGAAGTCGGTGAAGAAATGATAGAGAAGCAGAATAAATTTCTGTCTGAGAAGTTTTTTGATCAGAAATTTACGGAGCACATCTACCGACCAAGCCAGCAGCCTGATGATTGGTTTTTCCGTGTTGAAAACTCGGTGTCCGATCCAGAATCTCCAAACGAGGATCCGGGTGTAGTTGCAGTGAAACAAGTCATTGGAAAGGTGACAAATTCTGTGTCATTTAAAAGTTTGATACCAGCGACTTGGGCTGTGCTGGAGAAAATCTGCGATGGTCTAGAAGAGAAGATGGGCAGTGCCTTGTCTAGTGTCAATGTTATCTTGGCTTTGGCCAATCGATTGTGTCGTATCTCTGAAGAGAAAGAAGTGCGTGCGGCTCTGGTGTATTTAGATGACGCCGGATCAGTAATATTCCCTCAGAAGAGTGAGAAATTGAAGGATACGGTCGTCACCAAACCGAATTGGCTTTTTACGGTTTTTTCAGTTATTGCATCAGTCCACTATCCTTCTGGGTCATTTTATGAGTATTGGTTTCGAGCCACGACTACAGGAATCGTTAGCTGGGAGCTGATGAATGATTGCCTCGGAAAGGCAGGAGTAAAAGAAGCAGAATACGAAGTCGTATTGAATTTGTTGAATTGCTTATATTTGCTCTCTCCTAAATCTCCAGCAATTTCTTACGAAACGGAATACTTTGTTCCTTGTCTGCTGAAGTCTAACCTAAACTTGCCACTAGCAGCTGCTGCTCCAGTGAATCCTAGCAATCTCAAACCATTCTCACTCATTATTTCTTCTTGCCAAATTGCATTTATTCCCGAGCAGCTGCATTTCAGGCTAATGACCTGTTGCATTGAGGAATATCCTGATGAGCCGGTGTTGACACGTCACCACGCTGTGTATCGAGTTGAGAAAGGTGTCACGTTAGAAATGGCTTATTATTCCAAGAAATACATCATTTTGACCATTGACACAACAAGACCATGCCATGAAATTGCTTCCTTATGTACAGGCATCCGTCTGTTTATAACCGAAAAGCTTGATGAAGTGAAGAAACCAGGATTGCCTAATTTCCACTTTTCAGTAAACATTCAACCCTCAGGACCAGCTGTTCCTGTCTGTCCCACTAAGCTAGTATGTATAGACAAGTACAAACCAAGTGGAGACACACCACTGAGAGTAAACATCAGCAGACTTGATGTGAAATTAGATCCAAATGAAAGAGCTGCATTAGACTGTTGGTTTTACGAACAGAAAAATGATGATAAAGGAACAGCACAACATCTAAAGTGTAAAGCAGACAGCAAGTGCACAAGTAACGAGATCACAAATGTAGCAAGGAAAATTTCCGCTGATTGGGAGGAACTTGTCTTAGTGTTGTCATCATCTATCTTTTCGATGAACAGGATAGAAGAGATACAAGAAGAAAAGAAGCGCAAGGTTATGCAAGCTCAAAAGGCATTGGACATCTGGCATAACAAAATGGGCAGTAAAGCCAGTCGGCGGTTACTGATCGAGGCCATGTGTGAGATTAACGTCAGACTGCCAGCGGAAGAAGTCTTTGGCCAACAATTAGTTGAGTTTGTTTGCCCACAAGAATAATTGGGAGTGACTATAAGATTTGTTGGCATCGCATGATGATGCAACAATTCATTACTGGGGTGTAGTTTGCCATGAACTAAACACACTTTAGGGTTCTTTTTTATCATTTGACAATCAACAGTTTACAAGATTAAATAAAGTAGGTTACGTGGTTTACCAATAACGTGGTTTTGCTCTATTATATCTACTATCCTAAGTAGTTAGTTAGAGTCTAGTACTGTAGTCTGATGTGGTGAAACCAAGTGTCTAACACACACTAGAATCACCCAGACACACAAGATATCACAAGTCTGTCATGTATGGAGAAGTTAACACTGAAGGAAGTTGATTGTTGATTGTGGACAGGAAGTTGTTGTTTTTGCTGCTGCTGCTTCTGCTGTGTTTGTTGTTGTTGTTGCTGCTGCTGCTGGTGTTGGTGTAGTTGTTGTTTTGGCTGCTGCTGCTACTGCTGTTGTTGTTGCTGTTGTTGCTGCTGCTGCTGCTGCTGGTGTTGGTGTAGTTGTTGTTTTGGCTGCGGCTGCTACTGCTGTTGTTGTTGCTGCTGTTGCTGTTGTTGCTGCTGCTGCTGCTGGTGTTGGTGTAGTTGTTGTTTTGGCTGCTACTACTACTGCTGTTGTTGCTGCTGCTGTTGCTGTTGTTGTTGCTGCTGCTGCTGCTGCTGCTGCTGCTGTTGTTGTTGTTTTTGCTGCTGCTGCATTTCTTGTTGTTCCTGCCACTACTGCCAGTGTACACCTATGCCAATGTGGTGACATATGATTCATTGGCACAGAAGTCGGTATACTAGTGGCTTCGTCTGTACTAGGAGGGCAAAATGTATTAAGATGGTCTAGAAGTTAGGGTTTCTAACTGACTCTTACCCAGTCTTTGTCTGCTGCTGCTGCTACTGTGCCACATCTCCATTGAAACTAATGACCAACAATGGCACTACAATCCCTACACTGTAGTTTACCTAAACAACGTCTTAATAGAACAGATCACAAAGATTGTCTGTCCTTTCTGAGGCAGCTGTCTAACCTGGCGACCTGTTGGCATGCTGATGTCTAGTGAAATTGTATTGCATGTGAAATCAATAATTGATTCAGTATGGTTTGTGTGTGTTTGCCTAGACAATTGTTAGAATGTGACTATACAGAAAGCAATGTGACTATACATATAGGAACAGACGTCAACAGGGGTTTAAAGAATAAGACAAAACCCTGTTTTGAATGAGTAAACAAGTTCTGGGAGACAAGAACGACTGTTGTGATACACGAAGGACATTCCAGCATTTGCCAGAGTCGATGCAGTATGTAGTTTATAATGCAGGAAATTAGCTGTGTAAGACTAGTTACTATGAAATCAGCACAGCAGTAATCTACTGTATTATAATTTCATGCCTGCATTGTATTGTCAGCTGCATACAGATACATGAGCAAGCTGCATCAACTGTCTCAGAGGCCACCACGTGAAGGTATGCTGGACATTGGCTTGCACAGTGTCTCAACCATGTATTGCCAATGTCAGCCTTCACACTGCTGCATCCGTTTTGGCCTAGCTACACATATTTACTCCCCATACTTATATCACACTTCAACCATTCGATCTCACACATAGGAATGGTGCAGCAAACACATGCAGACATACAACCGTCTTTTATAAAATAAAATTTATTTCATACTAAAAAGAGATCAGACGCAGCACACAGACACCCAGTGGAGGGTGATAGTTAGCGCATGCGCTGTATTCCAATTATTGTAAAGGTAAACTTACTTGTATCTGTCATTTCTCGCTGCATCGTTTCCTCGTTTGACCAGAGGAGAGACAAGTGAGAGTGAGTGACGTGTGAGAGGTAACATTCTTTTAACGCTCGCCATTTGTGGCCTGTTTCGTAAGAGAAACGACATCGACGCTCGCGGAGATGATCGCATATCGTAACAGCGATCGCTGTTTGTCTCGCTTGCCTTTCTACGTTGCGTATTGACTGCAAACTTGTCTCCCTTCCTGTTGCTCTTTCCTATCTGTTTGCATTCTTCGTCTTGTGCGATGCGCCGCGTCGATCGGCGTGTCGGCTCGTCGTCGCGTCGTTTCGTTTCGTACTTTGTCAGTGTGACGGTTTGTGTTGCAGCTCGCAGAGTGAATGCACAATGGCAGAATCGACGTCGGAATCTCGTCGGACGAGCGAGCTTGCGTCGACGCACGACGCGTCGTCTGATGCGAGCGGAAAGGTTTGTTGTGTAGTGCCGTCACCTGTTTGGATCGATGTAGGTGTCGTAAACGTCTCGTGTGTGTGCGAGCTGTCGCTAATGCTCTCGATGTGAGAAATTTGTGTTTGTGGGGAGTGGGCGTGGACGCTTGTAGAGTGATGGTTGAGCTTTTCGGCGTTGTAACAGACTTTAGGGTGCACTCGTGTCTCTCTGTATTGGTTGGTATGAATGGAAAAGGCGGGAAGTTGTGTGTGTCATTTTTATCTGTTTGTGTGCTACAGCTGTGTCTTGTTGTGTGTTATTGTAGGTGTGTGTGTTCACTCGTTGAAACCTGCTCATCATCTCTACTTGTTTCAAGTGTGACAGCGTCGAGAGCAAATACTTCACATTGAACTCTTCAGCGTTCACTCTCTGTCATAGAGTGCCGGCTCATCAGCAGACAACATGTACAATGAACACGTGACTATCTGTGTGTGTCCATATTAGTAGGTTTGTCGACCGTTTTTGATTGTGTGTGTCTAGGTTTTGAAAGGATGAATGGAAGATGGGTGAGGAGAAGCAAGGAGACGGATGTCTACAGCATGGGAGTCACCCTGGTGGAGCTGAATGTTTACTGTTCGATCACCTGCTAGGATCCTCATCAGAGAGATGACCGAGTGCATCAACTATGACAGCAGAGACTGGTCACACTGGCATGTGATCATAACTGATGGCTGTGATGTCGACTAAGGGAAAGAAACTGGCAACTTTGGGATGAGGATTTTCCTGTACAACAAGAGGAAAAATGAAAGCTGGACATTTGTGAGTGTGTGAGAAGGATATGTAGTGTTGGTATGAGTACATTAGCAAACTTTCCAACTGTGTCATCACGTGTGACAATAACTCTTCTAGCATATAGTCTCATGCTTACTGCATTACATCCTTGTCAGTCATTGGTATATATCACAATACAAGTACAGCAATAATTGTTATACTCTAATCTATCTAATCAGTATTTGCACTATTATCACAAACCGACTGCAACACAAACTCGAGCACAGGCCTGGCATACCCAGACACCATTTTCATGTGCACATATTCACCAAGTTAGCTTTTTGATCTGTTCTGTCTGTATCCCTTTAATAGGTTGCAGGGCCGTACTTGTATGTTGATCGTACAGGAACAAAATATGCAGCAGATGCATGACTTTTTCTGGTAGACTGAGGGGTCCAAGT
>NC_085096.1:2647282-2674782 GCF_963422355.1 Corticium candelabrum
CTTGGACCAGAATATATACCAAATCTTTCTGCCAGTAAGTATCTCAGATAATCATATTTGTTGCTTTCATTGTTATGAGTTCCTCTCACTATAATACCTCGTTTACACTGGCACATTCAACCAGGTTGGGATCGCACCAACTCAGTGCTGCTGGTTGAACATGCCAGTGTAAATGTGACCGGGCCAAGCTGGGAGTGGTTGGAGCTTACTGACTCAGCTCATTAAGATCAGGCAAGCTGGCTTGGTGCAGCATGGTCCCATTGAGCAGTGTTAACGCGAGTCTGCTAAATGGCTCACTCAGATATGGACAAGGCATGCACAGCTTATGTATTCTTGGACATGGCATGGTCTGATGACGAGTCATTGCATCCATTTTCATTGTTCGTCTTGTTCTAGGGACACAAACTGTGACACAGCAGTCATCATCAAGAGCATTGAGTAGCATTGCTCGTTTCCTAGACTGCAAACGTTTGTAAAGAATAGCTCCATTGCCTGTAGTCTGTAGTCTCATGAGCCACTTTGTCTGACACACCCAAATGCCATCTTTCAAAAAGAAGAGACGGAAAGCATTTGCTGTGACGTCCATGTTTTATCACGTGACAAGGACACATGACAATGAGTCACACCTACCTGGCTCTCTTCTAAACAAGCACTGTAAATGCATGCTGGTTCGTTCAACGATTCACACCTTGTTGGGAACACCTGTCTAGGCTGGTCGGTCTCAATGGGCTTGGTCATTGTAAATGTAATATAAAACGTCAATATCTATTGTAATTGATTACAGTATATAGAGGAAATGTACATAATAAATTGGAGGTTTCTATCTAAAAGAGCACATTTATTTATTGTATCAACATTTGTTTATTAATTAATTAGTTAATAATTTATTAATTATTATTGATATTAACTAGTTCTGGAACTAAAATTGTTGCCCTCCTACATTTTCACTGCATGCTTGCTTGCTTGCTTGCTTCTCTGCTTGTTGCCTGTCTGTCTCTTTGTTGGAGTGTTCAACTGGCTACATAGCTGATTTCATGCTTGTCAGTTTGCCTGCTTTCTTGCTTGGCTGCCTGCCTGGTTGCATGGCTGTGTTTTTGAGTGGCTACATGTCTGCTTGTGTGTTTGCCTGCAGTTTGCGTGTGTGCTCAACTACTCGTATGTTTTTGTGCTTGCATGGCCGGCTGTGTGCTGGCTTGCCTCTTTGTCTTATTTGTGTGGTTGTATATTTATCTGTCTGTTTGCTTGTCTGTCTGTTTGCTTGTCTGTTTGTCTGTCTGTGTGTCTGTCTGTCTGTCAATTTCATTTATTGAAACACAAACTGTACGTTACATTTCTAACACTAAATACAAGCAATGTACTGAGTTCAGCTTTAGTCTAATGCAAACTACTTTGGTAGTCTTTATTGTGTATGTTCTCATCTTCTTCTCCAGGGAAGACACATGTCAGCTTGTGGAGGATGACTCTGTCTGTCTGTCTGTCTGTTAGTCTGTCTGTCTGTCTGTCTGTCTGTCTTGTATGTGTGTTGTAGATAATGAGTTTTATTTAGATGTACTATGTCTAGTGTGTAGTCTCTGTTGAGCAGTGAACTTGTTGGAAAAGTCTAACAGACTGTGAAGGGAGACTAGGACTGGAAGAGATGAGTCATTGACAGTCATGTTGTTGTGTCTCTAGCTCTTCATACACTGGGATATTGTTTGAGTGAGCAAGCTAAGCTTGATGATGGAGTGAGATATTTGAAAGAAGCCATTGAGCTGAAACGTACTTTGAACAACAAAGAGGATACTGCACTGAGTGAGTAACTATGAGCTTTATCTTGCCATAAATTTAATTTTTAATTTTATTTCTTAGTTTAGTAATAAATTAAGCAATGTAAGTATGTATTGTGTGTTTGTGTTAAGTATAATGTGGTTGCATGTATTGATACTAACACAGCACATTCATCTTTCTTTTTTTAGTTTACAGTAAATTTAGATTGAGAGTTTTCTACTCTAATTGTCTATTTATCTATTCTACTAGTAAATGAAGCTGTGTTTACACCCTCGCTTCAGAGCTACGAGCGTGTGTGTGTGTGTGTGTGTGTGTGTGTGTGTGTGTGTGTGTGTGTGTGTGTGTTTGTGTACATGTGTGTGTCCATGTGTGTGTGTGTGTGTGTGTGTGTGTGTGTGTGTGTGTGTCCATGTGTGTCTGTGTGGGTGTGTCCATGTGTGTCCGTGTGTGTGTGTGTGTGTGTGTGTGTGTGTGTGTGTCCATGTGTGTCTGTGTGTGTGTGTCTGTGTGTGTGTGTGTGTATGTGTGTGTGTGTATTTATTGTAAATATTAATGTGTATTTTATAAATTTTGTTTATTTATCATCATCATTATTAATTAATCATTAGCTTAATTGTTGCTAGAATGTAAACTGTTGTTCTTTGAAAACACGTGGGTTTATCAATGTGATTAAAGATAATTAACTAAATACCATCAATGCCTCACACTACTTTGAATTGACACAGCTACGCAACTCTTGCGCTTCTTATCTACGTTATGTCTCAATTGTGCATGTATATGGCGCTCTTGCATCACTGGAAGTTAATATATTAATTAGCTATTGAGATGGACTATCAGATCATTATCATACTTTTAATGAATCGTCCCCATCTTTCGTTGCGCTAATTCTTGTAGCTAGAGATCGATGTACGTCTCCTATCTGCATGGAAAATACTGTGAAGCGATGGACATCAGGTACAGCTAGCGACAGGATCCAGAAGAAAGCAGCGGCAACGTTTGCTACGAATCTTTCTTGCAAGACGACGTCGATCGTTCATCATCAGTCCTACTTAGAACATATTGCTGTCTTGAAGATCGCAGATGACATGCTTGTGGTGCGCAACGGTACACATGCATGGTCGCATGGGACCACAGCTTGGCTTCTTGAAGAACGATGAATTTGTTTGTTTTGCAATTCTTTTGTAAAAAGTAACGAACGCATACAACTATTACCTGAACTTTACTCTGGTCTTCTCGGTTTGATGACAGTTTGACTGTAAAATGGGGTTTAGGACATCTCGGCTTTTCTGTCATTAGTGCGCGGGATTGTTACGTCACCCATTGTTGGTCTTCCAAATGACTGCTGATTGGCTCAACAAATTCCCGAGAGTGATTTACGCTGACAAGCTAGTATATGTCACCTACATGTCGCGTCCCAAAACGATTGCTGATTGGCTCGACAAATTCCCCGAGCGTGACACACGCTTACAAACAAACATACGTAGGTAGTGACATACCGACAGACAGACCGGAAGTCAATTCAACCCATTTAGAGTGAGCTTCTTGCGAAACAGTCCACCACATATTGTGGTGTCCTTCTTTACACTCGTAGCTTAATTAACAGTTGTTTGTCATATTTAGTAATGTTTATTTATTCTTTAGTTTATGTGTAGTGTTATGTTTCATGCTGTGGATTTCTGCATTGTTTAGATGTAAGCATTAGGTGTTAACAAAATGACATTTGTTTGCTGGTAACATTTTCATTAAAAATCATTGGATCTATTTGTTTTGTGTTGTTGTTTGTTTGTTTATCTGTCTGTGTCTGTTTGGCTAGTGACTTGTTGAAGGGGTCTTGTCCCGTGTCCTCTCTTTTATGCAATTAGCCATGTTTCTACTTTGGTCACTACATGTACACGTGTACACATTTGTTTGTCTGTTTGTTTGTGCGTGCGTGCGTGTATGCATGTGTTGTGGCGTCTGTTTATTCTTTGTGCTTGTATGTCTCCTTGATTGCTCACATGCCCATCTTTCTCCTCACCTGTATGTATCCCTACTCGCTTACCTGCCTCCCTGCTCGCCCGCTTGTTCACTCGCCTGCCTGCCTATTGCCTGTTTGTTGGAGTGTTTACCTGGCTACATAGCTGCTTTCGTGCCTGTCAGTTTGCCTATCATTCTGTTTGCCTGTCGTCTTGCTTTCTTGCTTGTCTGCCTGCCTGTTTGAATAGCTGTGTTTTTGAGTGTCTGCATGTCAAATTATTTGCTTGCTTGTGTGCGTGCTTGCTGAACGGCCTGCTTGTTTGTGCCTGCATGGTTGCCTTTATGTCAAGGTGTGTGCCTACCTGTTTGTTTGCATATGTCACCGGCCTGCTTCTTATATTTCGTTTACATGTGCACTTGTAAGTGGGCCATCTGGTGCTGGCTTGGTTTCTATGGTACTTGTAAACGCTGGCTAGCCATGCCAGCTAGGCTCAGTATTTCTAGCCAGTCCAGTGCGGGCTGGCTCGTGTCAAGTACATTGTGTAAATGTGTAGCATGCTGGAAAACGAGTCGCGCATGCTCATTTGGTACAACTGGCGATAGACCTACGTCTCGTATATATAGTACGACGTCTCGTATGTGTCCTACACATTCTCTATATGACTGTTGTAAAGCCATAGAGTAAAATTTGCGAGCAGCTTGGCTTCTGTCCATTGCAAACGTGAGCTAACACAAGTTGTCCTTTGTCAAGATCAAGTAACTAATGCACGTTAATGACACGCATTGGCTTCCTTCTACTGAGTGTGTCGTGTAAACGTAGGCTGGAATACTGGGCTGGTGAGGCTCGGCTCGTTATGCTTGCTTGTGTAAACGAGGTATTAGTCTACTGTCTTTCTTTTTGACTGGTTGTCTGTTTATCTGTCTGTCCTGTCTGTCTGTCTGTTTGTCTGTCTCTCTCTCTGTCTGTGTATGTATATCTGTGTATGTATATGTCTGTTTGTCTGTGTATATATATGTCTGTCTGTCTGTCTATCTGTTTGTTTGTTTGTCTATCTGTTTGCATGCCTGTCTGTCTGCCTGCCTGTTTGTCTGTCTGTCTATCTGTCTGTCTGCTTGTCGTAGATTGTATTGGCAGGGGTCACTAGGTAAGGATGAGTAAACCAACTGTTTGTTTGTGTGTCTTCTGTCTGTTTGTTGTCTGTCTGTCTACCACAAATTGTTTGCAAAATTTTTTGTCATCGTCAGTTAGTAGAAATGGTGGACGTGATCTTTTGTGTATGTCAAACGTCTACTTATCAAGTCCAACTGGCTCTGTGCATTTTTGTGCCCAAATAGACACAAGAGCAGTCGCCTCTTTAGTGCATACGACTTGTACACTAACGTACATGAAGGTCAATGCTAACTTGCAATACAAAATTGAATTCAACAGATCTGTGTTGATGATCGATGTGGATCAAAACCACCTCTAGATGTGGATGGAGACTGATTGCTATTGGATCTGGATCAGTCAAGAGTGGATTGTGTGTGGATGCAATGGATGACGATCGAATTGAGATGGGATTCTGATCCAGTGTCTAGTGTGTATAGGTCTTTAGAAAGTGGGGCAGGGTGTTGTGCCTTACTCAAACTGCTTAGATGTAGCACTGCACTTTGCTAGACGTTTCCAGTTTTAAATAACTTGTTTGTTGGGATGACTATTTCTAGTTTGTCTCATCATATATATATATTTATATGGATGAGATGTTAAATATTTAATTAAGTTATAAGGTGTGTACATTTGTGTATGTGTGTGTAAAAGTAATGTTTATTTATTATTGTTTGTTGTAATTGTTTACAAATATTGAGTAACAGTATTGTGTGCAAATGTTGTGCAGTGTGGCATGTTGGGTTTTTGTATTTGACAGGTTTATTTACGTTGGGTGTCTGTCTGGTCAAGAAAGGCAGTCCTGTCGATGCTGAAGTACTACTTACAGAAGCTGTAAGCATCTACAGGACTGCCTTTCCCGACAAGAAATCCACCATTGCTAACGGTAAGTGTCATGATTGTATTGTTGCTGAAGATAATGTACATTTGTAAAATTGTTTAAATAGTGAACACACTGTAAGTCTATATCAGTTGGTGTATGTCATTCATTCTGTGTATGTTACGTGTTCGTTAATCGTTTGGTCAGTATTGTTATGAATTTGGACATTTGTGAAGACAGCAGATCAATTTAGTATGGTAGAGTTTGGGTTAGTTGGTTTTGTTAGATCAATAATTTTAGTGGTTTATTGATATCACAAACAGTTAGGACTCGAGATAAGGACAACTATGTTATCTTTTAATTAGTTAATGCAGCGTGTGTGTGTGTGTGTGTGTGTGTGTGTGTGTGTGTGTGTTTTTCTGTGTCTGTGTCTGTGTGCGCATGTGTGTGTGTGTGTGTGTGTGTGTGTGTGTGTGTGTGTGTGTTTTTCTGTGTCTGTGTGCGCATGTGTGTGTGTGTGTGTGTGTGTGTGTGTGTGTGTGTGTGTGTGTGTGTGTGTGTGTGTGTGTGTGTGTGTGTGTGTGTGTGTGTGTCACCTTGTGTGTTAGCCTCAAACATCCAGACCAGAGTGCGCACAAAAGTGATTTTCGAAATAGCCTTCTAAGCCAATCAGCGTCTTAGAACTGGAATGTTGGTTGTAAATTCTGATTGGTCTATAATTGGTTATGCTAAGTGTCTTAAAGCTGATTGCACGCGTTTGAAATCCGCATGTGCGCATAAGTGCACAAGCTAGAGCCGTGATGAAGCCTCTGCTGCACGCACACATCTTAGGTTTAGTTTGAGCTTCCGTTCTTCAATCTTTTCAAGCTTGCGGTGACAGGACATGCACAGCAGCATTGCTAGTCAAGCTGTTAGAGTAGGTAGCGGTCTGCCGAAGAATCAAAGAGTCGTTGTTTCATGCCGTACACCAAGATATCACTGCAAACACTGCAGACGTCTCTTCTTCGTTCTTGAGATCTCATGGCATTTACAAATGATATGTTGATCTAGGTAAGACGATCCTACGTTGTTAGACTACCATTTAGCATCGCTTTTGATAAATACTTCCAAAATCATTTTAGTATCGTTGTGGTCCAGACTAGAGTTCACGCACTTGCTGGTCTGGAAGTTTGAGGCTGTGTGTGTGTGTGTGTGTGTGTGTGTGTGTGTGTGTGTGTGTGTGTGTGTGCGTGTGTATGTGCATGCGTGCATGTGCATGCGTGTGTGTGTGTGTGCATGTGCGTGCGTGCATGCATTTGTGTGTGTGTGAGCGCGTGTGTGTGTGTGTGTGTCTTTTCTGTGTGTCTGCATTTCACTTTGTCAGTTTGCTTGTGCTGTGTCTGCTTGAATAGTAGACTTTGACAACAAAATTGCTTTGACAGGTACTATAAGAACTTAGAAGTGATGTTTTCTTGGATTTTTGATTTGTGGATTTGCACAATAAAATTTCATTCTCGAGTTGTTGGTATTTCTGGTGCGCATGTGCACTACCAATATATGGTAATCTACTCGTGTGTTTGTCCTACTGAACTTTGAATCGAATGAAGTCATGCCCTGTTGATTGCACACTGTGGTATTGGCACCCCTACTGGTCACTGCTTTCATTATTACATCAATATGTCAGATAGTCACTGTTTTATTAGTACCACAAATAGTTAGAATGTTAAAGTAGTACAGCAATATCTTAATCATGCATGTTGTAGAGGATTAGCATTATTTAGATGTTGGACTATATTTAATGTTTGGGTTGGTTGAGAGTGAAGATGTTGGGAGGGTCTGACAGACTGGGAAGAGAGAAGATGACTGGAAGAGATGATGTGACTGATTGGTGTTTTTGTAATTTAGCCTTGGGTTGGTTGGCAAGAAGTTTGATGGACCAACAAAAACATGATGAAGCTATAAAAATTTATGAGGAAAAACTGGAAATCGAGAAACATTTACCGCCTGGTCGTGAAACCATTATTGCAACAGGTCAGTTGTAACAGCCAACTTTCTGATTTTGATATCATTTTATCATTTTCTTATTCATTTAATTAATCAAGTCTGTATTGGGTTTACAATATGTAAACAACATGATTAGGATACAAAATAGATAATGGTTGTTTATGGTGATAGAAAAGTTGTAAATGATTTTTTAATTAATTAAGTTATGAATGCACTGCTTGTTTGTATAACTTCCAGTTATGTGGCTTTGGATAGAATACACTGATTGAACTTGCAAGACAAATTTGAAAACTGTGACTTTATTGTGATTTGAATGTAAACGTTAGGAAGTGCTATGTTAGTCACGTGTTCTGATATGGAAGCTACCTGGTGTAGAGAGCTTGTCTTTTCTATTTCAGTTTGTCTGTCAAGCTGCCTGCACTATCAAGATGTGTTACAGTTGTGGAATGTTTATCTCTTGTAGTTACTATTAACTGCTGCAAACAAGAGGCTGTCTGCACACTAAACTTTGTGTGATGCTAAATGTTGGCATATTCTCTTGCAGACAATGCTATCAAGTGTAACATTTGTAGAGACCTCAGCATCACATTCTATTTTACGAGCACAAACATTGTGGTAAAGTATTGTGATTTGTCACAAGCAGAGATAAAGTGAAGATTAGGAATATGAGAATGTAGATTTAGCAAAAGGAAGGTGTACAAAGAATATTGAAGATGTTGACATCTGAGTTTCCTTCATATTTAATTATAATATATAACATGATAAGATATATATGATAATCAGTGATAATATCAAACTAATGAGCAATTAACTCCAATCAACTAATCAACACCTAGATTGTCACCCATCCCCAACTCCCAGTCTGTGGCACTGTAACAGCTACAAACAGCTTGTTCTCAGCTCAGTGGGCTTATAGTGATTGAGAAAAGGAGCAGTAAACATACATGCCTTTTCAAGCGACATTGAATGCACATTGGCCATGAAACCGGATTCAATGGGTATTGACAGCTACACATTCTGTCACCCTTATGCCATGACAGTGTGAAATGGCTGGATGTGCATTGAATCCACAGCTAGCCTGCTTACTGCATTGAATGCGCATCAAATCACATAATACAGGTAATCCACTCTTTCATCTTGGCTAGGCAAGAAATTTTGTTCGTTTATTGAAAGCTATGAGTCAAAGGAACGGGACTTTGAAGAAGTCACGTGACTTGCGAGGAGCGGTATACTAACAGGGTTCTATTTGCCCCAAATCCTCTGGCTGGCTGGCTGACTATCTATGTACACCAAAAATGACCATATATGGGTGTCACGCTTCAGGAATGTATGGTATGCAAGCGAGTGACCAATCACGACCCATTATTCTTCTTTGTGTCGCACGCGGCAACGAGGGCTACGCGCTGTTCGACGTGAGAGAACATCTAGCCAGAAAGACGTCAATTTTTGATCAGAAACAACAGAAACGTTGTATTTCATGTAGCGCTACCTAAAAATCTACGAGCATCGAATCTTGCTGTCGTAGTATGCACAAACGTGAAGAGTAGTGCGCGTGATAGGTACGGGACTTTTTTGCTAACGCGCGTTGCCAAGTACCGATACGGTACGTACACAGCTAGTGTACGTAACGCGATACACAAAGACGTACAGAATTTATAACTATAGCTTTGGAAAAATTAGAACCGGCTTCTATCCTGTTTTCGGTCGACAGAAGGAGCAGTCGGCAGCTGCGGTGTTTGCATACACTCTGCGTACGTACAGGAGACCGATTGGGGAAGATAATTTGCTCCACTCCGGATAGAAGCTACTTCCAATGAGTATTGCTTGGTAGCTTTCATTTGAAGCGACGCTCGACGGAGGTTCACGCATTACTAGTTAATGTCATTTTCTGTTAGGGCCATTAGTAGTTGTGGACCAGGCATGACACACATTGTTTATGTGTTGGTCATGTTTTGTTGGTGTTTATTCAGAGTGGATTGGGATAGTGGGGAGGGTGAATAGCTAGTGGGAGATTTGTTTATTTATATTGAAGCTTTTTAATGGTTTTGTAGAAGATTATTTTAGTTTAAAATAACAAGAATGGAGAAAGTATGTGGGAAAAAGTGTTATCGTTGCTAATCAGACATTGCCTGCTTAGTCAGCAACAGTTGCATGTTGTGTTGTTACATAGTATAGTTAGAAGTGATAGGAAATATATAAAGTAATATTATGTGGCTTATTGTGGATAGCAAGGGAGAACCTGAATCTTTGCAAGGAAAAGCAAGCTGACGCTGCAAAACAGACGTCTGATCATCAGCAAGGTACTCAGCATATATTCATCTAAATTAGTTAAAGCTACATTTAGAAATGCAAGGCTCAAGCATTCTGTTGTCTTGCATCCCAGTGGCACACGTCCGAGTGCATTATTCTTGGAAGCTCGATAGCTTTGCACATTTAGATTGACCAACTTGGTGGCAAAGCCAATCAACGATTACTAATCAAAGTGATGTATGACATTGGTTGCAGAGTACAAAGTGAAGAAGTTTTTAATCAAGAGTCGATAGCATAGATTTGCTCACTGAAATAAGTTTTGTTGTCTGTCTTATATTTGTATTGCATGAGGCAGCACTGGAGAGTCTAATTTGATGGTATGTGGTGTGCTAATGTGTTAGCAACTAAACAGTTTAGGTGGTTTGTTTTCACTTGACAATTGTGTATTTGTACGTACATGTGTGAATCGTAGTGTAGTTTGCATGATGTTTGCAAACTGAATATCTAACTGAGTCAAGTTGACAGACAAGATAGAATAAGTGGGTCATATATGATGTAAGGAGAGTCTAATACTAAAAAAAGTTGAGTGTCAGCTTGACTAGTAAGCACAACCTTCCAATTCTATGTTTAGTGACCATTTAGCATGGTAGGTTTTAGTATATCGTGGATCATGTGTTGACAACATTCTGAACATGCCTATTGGTTTCACCCTGAACAGCATGTTGGTCAATAGTCTTCTCTGTTTAGTGGCACTTCAGTCGATTATTTCCTCGTTGTGCTTGCTTGGCCACAGCACTAACTTGTTTGTATTTGGAGTGCATGTACATACAGTACGTATCAACGGATATCATTGTCACCATTTTCTCACTTTATTTTTGTATCTCTTTCTAGCTGTGCAGAATGAGCAGCGTGAATTGACCGTATCTGTCTCACCTGACAGTCGATCATCACAGACCCTCAGAAGAGATCCGGACGATGATTTAGTGGGGCAACTGATTGGCCAAGTTGAACAGTTGACAGTCGAGAAAGAGGCAAGTGGGTTGCAACAGAGAATGATGAGAGATGAACGAGACGCTGCAACCAGGAGAGCAAGCGAACTAGAGCAAGAAGTTAGGTCTTTACGAGAGGAAATTGCATCTTCTCTTGAAGAGAAGAACAATGAGATAGATAGTCTACAGCAGAGAGTCGATACTGAACGGCAATCGAAGGAGACGTTGATGAGGGAAAAGGAACGTGTCCAACGTGAATTGTCTGAGAAAGATCGAGAAGTGAGACACTTGAGTCAACAGAAGAGTGATCTTGAAGTGCGGTTGAGTGCTGAGGCATCAGTCAATGCATCACTGAATTTAGAAGGTGAGATTATGAGGATTTCATCTCGAAAAGTAACTTTGACTGATCAAATTTAGTACATACTCTAGGAGACAGCCCAGCGCAGACGATATGCATGGATGTGGATGGGCAAGCGTGCCGCGGATGACAAACAGACTGTTAGACAGACGGACAAAAACAGAAAAATAGACAGATACACAAACAATCAGGCGGACAGGCAGACAGACAAACAAACAGAAAGAAATACGGACAGACACAGACAGATAGACCGACAGACAGATAGACAGACAGACTGACTGACTGACGGACATCGTTTATTACACACAAACCTCTACATACAGAACACTAAAAGTAAAAATATTATCCGCGACTGTTTAGGTCAGTAGAATCACGGTTACAGCAAACTACAAGTTAAAACTATGCAAATAGTAGTTGAAGATCAATTGACAGACAGACAGACAGACAGACAGGCAGACAGACTAGTTTGGAACTTTATTTAGTAGAATGTTTGGTAGTTGTTAGCCTTGCGTAGCCAGAGTCTTTACGCCATGTCATGAATACTTCAGGGTAGAAAAGGGTCTGGTGAGCAGCCTTTGAAGTCGCTGTGTTGGCACCTAAGCCCAAAATCTGCCAACTAACTACCGGATTTGGTTTCTTAAACGCTTCAGTAAAGACCAGATTGGTATGCACGCAGTGCAATCGTATCACAATTATTTTCTCTTGTTTCGAAGACAACAACTCGAGAACTACGGCTAGAGTCGTTGCTGTTTGTGAAATCAATTTTAATCTCGTCGAAGTCCACAGGCTTTGATCTCATTCATGCAGCATGGTGGAAGTTTAAAGTATACTTAGGACGTATTTCTAAATTTCGATGGTTTGCAGCACAGCATGACTACAATAGTGTGCACTGCATGATGTGGCAACGGAGACAGGATAGGAACTTACTCTATACTGTTTGTCCAAAGCGACCACAGACAGTCCATTGTGAGCGATATCTGGAAGGGCTCAGTGGAGCTGATGTCATCGCAAGAAGACGAGTCTTCTTCTTTGTTTGGGTAATGATCTCATGTGTTTTGTGCATTGCAAACAGCATAGAGTGCGTTTACATCCATGCAGCTGTAGTTTTCAAGATGTTCTCAACAAAACAAGAGAAAGATAATTAGTTAGCAGATTTTTGGTTAGGCAGCACCACAGAGACTTCAATGGCTGTTTACTAGACCCTGTTTTGCCCGGAAGTACGAAAAGGGTCTGGATATGCGAGACTAAGTTGTTGTATGAAGGGGCCAGTAGCTGGGTCCCATAAACTTGTAGCTTTATGTTTAGGGATGTTTTAGTGTTAGTGATGTTGTGCTGGTTTTGATGATGTATTCCATAGAGAGCTAAGACAGACAGACAGATGACAGACACACTCAGGCAGAAAACAGAATGAAAAAGCACCAAGTACCTAACCCGTCAGCGCTCATTATTTGTTGCGCGCTTGGGTAATGTGACTTCATACGACAAGTCACATGATTTAAGATATAGATGTCATGATTTCTTCGACTCGCTCTCTTGTATCTGTGCATGGCGAGATTGTATTCATCGACACAACCTTGTCAAGCCTAGAGACTGTCGGCATCGAACATCCCAGTTAAAGACTAACCAGCACATTCGTGTATGATTTGAATTACATATGCTGTAAATCATCTTTGACGGCTACATTACAAACTGGAGGGGGTGAATAACCTCAAAAATGGTTTACTTTTTGACATCATCATGACATTAGGTGTCCGTGTGTTGAGTCATTTTGAAGATATCTAACATTTTACTAAGTACTGTTATATGTAAGCTCCAACAGCTCCAACTTAAGTTGTTTAAAAGGATATTTTCAGTTGTTTTGAATGCACACGTTTATATATTTTGCCGGAAGGATGTAGGGGGAAGGGTCTGGCTACACGAGACTAGTCTAGTGCTACGCTTATATTTACAAGAAGTATTGAGTCTGTATTTGCAGTAAAAACTCAAAAAGGTTTGGAACTATTACCCCATCATAATTCCCTCCACTACTGATCTATACTTAGATTTACTTTGCCGGACATTATTGTCACTTACATTTTGTGCATGCTAGCATTTAGTACGTACACTGCTGCTGGTGGCTGTGTAGACAAGAATGCATGCCTACATTTGTAAACAAAACTGCAAAAATTAGATTATATAGAATGAAAGTTGGCGCATGGAGCGAGGCGCTATAGATTGAACTTACTGAACCTTCCTAGTGTATCGTCTTGTAATGGAACGCTTATTTTATGTTTATCTAGCGTCTGCTGCGAAGGCTAACATCAATGAACAGCAAAAAGAGATAGATCATCTCAATTATGAAATCGAGAATCTCCAATATCAGCTGAACGAAGAGAGAAGAGAGAGAAGAGCCGTTGAAGAACAGTTGACGGTTCAAAACATTCAGAATCAACGAGGAAGGGAGCGCGTTCTAACTATCCCACCGTGTGACGTTCAGTCGAGTGACCAGACTTTAGGAAATGGATCGTACGGAGGTATGTCAATGTGTGTAAGTGTAGCTCCTCGTTGTGATTACTGCAAATAAAGGTTGATGGCATTCTGAGCTAGTTTTTGTCTTGTTTGCATGCTTGATGTAAGTATATGTTAGATGTCTTCAGCATAACTCAAACACAAACACACAATAATGTCATTATTACGTCAAAATTATTACTTATCTAGATAGACAAGGGTTTATGATCTGAATCTTGAGGGCCTATAGTATAGGTTGCTATATAGGGAAACAGATATGCCTGCAACTTTTTACGAAATATTGCTCCAGCTGCAATGCAGACTCATTATTTAAATTACATTGTTTTACCTCTTTACAATCTAATTTGCTAAAGGAAAATCAAGATTTATATTTTAGTAAAAGATATTTTTAGGTGTCTTGAACAGACACATTTGTATTTGTGTACTTATAGTGTACTATGCCTCTTGTCATGACATCATTTTGTCAATGTGCATGCTAGTTATATGTGCGGACACTGCTGCTCAGCTGCATTGTGGCTGTGGGACACTTGTATACACTGATTTGTAAACAAACTGTCCAAAAGGACTACAATAGAAAGTGGAAGTTTGCACATTGAGTACATCTAACTCACTGAACTTTCCCAGTCTAGCTAGAGTCTTGCAATGGAACGCTTATTTTATGTTTATCTAGCGTCTGCTACTAGTTCTGATGTCAATGAACAGCAAAGAGAGATAGATCATCTCAATTATGAAATCGAGAATCTCCAGTATCAGCTGAATGAAGAGAGAAGAGAGAGACGAGCCGTTGAAGAACAGTTGACGGTTCAAAACATCCAGAATCAACAAGGAAGGGAGCGCGTTCTAACTATCCTACCGAGTGACGTTCAGTTGAGTGAGCAGACTTTAGGAAGTGGATCTTACGGAGGTATGTCAATGTGCCTAACTGTTACTGTAGCTCCTCATTGTGATTGCTGCAAATCAAGGTCGATGGCTTGCTAGTTTTTGTCTTGTTTGCATGTTTGATGTATAAGTATTAATTGAAGTAGTTGAGATCTGATTGTGGCACGTCAGTTATCTATACGTTAGCAGTATCAGCAGTCCAGCAGCTTGTGTCATAACAACATAGGTATACCATTGAGTTTTAATTGTTTTAGTTTTAACTTCCATATATGGATATAATTGACCAGGTTGAGGTTTGCCACAAACGAGCAAAGTGATGCCAACTGGAATAAAAGTTGTGAGCTAGCAGGCGTTAACAACCATTGAAATTTTATTTTTTGTGTATTGAGCATTGGTGCTAATAGTGATATCCGATTACTAATATCATATATTTAGTTACTTCATATATGGATATACTTTGCAATGCGTTGCCTGTCTGAAGTATGGTTTTATTCAGTTGTTCGTATTGGGTGGTGGCGAAGCTGTCCTGTGGCTGTCAAAATGCTTCACAAAGTGTTCATCGACGTTCCTCACTATATCCATCTTCTGCAGCAAGAAGTGTCGGTGGCATGGGCAATACATCATCCGAATATTGTCGCTATCTGGGGAGTTACTCTTCAATTGGAAGGGAACAAGAAAGAAGCGTGGGTTATCATGGAACTACTGCAGGGTTCGATGTCGGCTGTGATGAATGCATGCAAAGATGACACTCGACCGCTGACGTTGCGTGAAAAGGTGGACATGGCAATAGATGCTTGTCGAGGACTAGACTACATTCACTCGTTGGTGAGTAACCTTTACAGTTTGCACGGCATTACTAATGAATGTAAAACAATGTAGTAGAAAGGAGTGACCTCATCACAGTCAATCTTCTGTTAATAACCGTCTTCAGATTTTGTAGCAAAATACTAAGTATAGGGATGATTACTGGAGACTTGAAAGATAAAGAAAAGAATCTATTGAAACTGTGACTATTAAATTACATATGCAGCAGGTAGATGTTCTGAAGCAGGCAGGCAGCCACATAGCCATATAAATTGTGTGATAGAACATGGTATATGATATTTTAGAATACCAAGCTAGGCGGCCATCTGTAGCGATTATATGTTTGTATGTTGCGTTGTTGCATGCAAGGGACCACTCGTGTTGCTTGATGTCGAACTATTTCCTTATAAGACAATAGGTAACACATTTTGACTTGCACTCAAGTGCCATTCTGAGATTTCCGCATGTTATCCTAACACCAGAATGGGACACGGCGACAAAAAGCTATCTGTAAAGCCTAGAAGCCTTGCTGCACTTGCAATAGTATAGTAGCTAACTCACCCTCATATAGGAATGTCAAGCAAAGCGAAAGTTTGGTATGTCAGACTACAAAAAGTATATGCCATCTGTAATAGATATAGCACTTCAACACTGGAACCAGCCTATTGTAAAAGCAACTAATATACTCGCTTTCACATGTCGCTTTCTAGCCTGTCGCCATCCTTCACGGTGACATCCGTCCATCCAACGTGTTGGTGACCGAGATGATGACGGCCAAGCTGGGAGACTTGGGAGCGGCTCGCTTCGTCGACGCCAAGCTCTCTGCTGGCCCTATGAGCGCAGAATACTCGCCACCCGAACAAGTAAGTGGCCGCTTACCGCGCAAAACCAAGGCGACGGATGTCTACCGTCTGGGTATAAGTCTCTGTGAGTTGTTTACCGGTGAGCCTCCGGGTCTGCGTGAGCGCCGACTCGCACAGATCAGGCGTATCAGCGAAGACACCGTCCGCACTTTGTGTGCCGAAATGGTGAAAGAAGATCCTCACAAGAGAATATCTGCCGCGTACGCTCTTTCTGCTCTCTGCCGTGTTCGCGAGACCGTCAAGTACAAAGAATGCCGTACCAAGAGAATGGTGAAAGGAGGAGCAGAGGGCGTGGTTACACTGACTTACACTACGTGGTGAAGAAGGGAACTTTAGTAAGGATTTGCATTGTATTCCTTAATTTTAGAACTAATAGTTGTAGTGTGATTACTAACTGTTTGTCGTTGTGTAGTAGTTGCCACGTACATTTTAGTGAAATTATTTGCGGTAAATTGTATTGTAAGAGTGCAGGGGGACGTTTTGTGAGCTTTGGTAGTAATTGCCTAATCAGTAGGAAATTTATTATTGCCAATCAGATGAGCGCACTGCAGCAATGGACAACCAACTATCTAACTTTAGTACGTGCATGGGCCCATGCCCAAAAAGTGGCAAGTCTCTAGTATACCATCACATCTAATAGTTTAGTAGATTGGCACTTTTCCACTTGAAAACGGGGCCGATCTAAAGAAAACGAAGGAAGGATTTGACGAATTTTGCCAGACGTCAGAGGTTTCTCGTTACCTTAGCTAAAGGATCTCTCGCTCACAGGTTACATCTCATGATCTGATAGCACGACTACGTATACCTTGTATGCCACTATAGTTATTATGAAATCAGCACAGCAGTAATCTATTAGAATTGCATGCCTGCACTATTGATCTGCTTACAGCTAGATGACCAAGCTGCACCAAGTTGCATAATGCCATCGACTCTCTCATGAAGCCACAGTGTCTCCGCCATGCGTTGCCACTGTCAGCCGCAGCCTTCACACTGTTGCATCTGTTTTGGCCTAGTACACATGCGTATCTACATCCCAACTGCAACCATTCGATCTCACACGTAGCTAGAAAAGTAGGGTGCAAACAAAAAGACATACAACGGTCTTTTGTAAAATCAATTTATTTGCAGCATAGGCTATCTAGAGGCAAATTGCTGACACATCGACTGGCACACTTCAACGTTCACTGCACCGGTGCTCTCGAGCGCACGCGTTGCATTGCAAGTGTACGTCATTTCTCGCAGCGTCGACGCTCGCTTGGCCACAGAGAGGCACGTGAGAGCGAGTAACGTGTGAGAGGTAACATGCTTTTCACGCTTGCCATTTGTGGCCCGTTTCGTCTCTAGACGAATCGACGTAGTTCCGTTCGCTCGTTGAAACCTGCTCATCATCTCTGCTTGTTTCAAGTGTGACAGCGTCGAGAGCAAATACTTCACATTGAACTCTTCAGCGTTCACTCTCTGTCATAGAGTGCCGGCTCATCAGCAGAGAACATGTCCAATGAACACGTCACTATCTGTGTGTGTGTGTGTGTGTGTGTGTGTGTGTGTGTGTGTGTGTGTGTGTGTGTGTGTGTGTGTGTGTGTGTGTGTGTGTGTGTGTGTGTGTGTGCCCATATTAGTAGGTTTGTCGACCGGTTTTAATTGTGTGTGTCTAGGTTTTGAAAGGATGAATGGAAGATGGGTGAGGAGAAGCAAGGAGACGAATGTCTACAGCATGGGAGTCACCCTGGTGGAGCTGCGCGCATGCATGTATGTTTACTGCTTGGTCACCTGTTAGGATACAGTGATATCCATCTGACCAGCATTCTCGTTACTCGCCTCATGTGGGCCTAGCTGTCTACACGGCTCCTGAACGAATGGACGGGAGATCACCAAGTAAAAGAAAAGAGGCGGACGTCTACCCTGATGGAGCTGTTCACTGGTCAACACCAGCCAGGTCACAGAGATCGCCAAGTGCATCTAATAGAGCAAAGAGAAGTTCGCTTGACTTGTATGAAGATGTTGCATTCGCAACCTAGTCAACGTCTGACTGTGTCTCAAGCGCTCACAGAAATGGCGAACGACGGTGAGACGGTTGAGTACAAAGAGTGCCCACCGAAACGGATGGTAGAGAGACGTCTGGATCGAGAAGAAGCTGTGACACTCACCGAGCGTATGTGGTGATTGACTGTATCAGTTGATCGACTCATGTTTGTTACAAGGGTTATGTGCTGTTGCTACATTAGAGTGATGCATGCACATGCGAGTATGTGGACTGCTGCACGTGTATGGTATAACTGTGTGTGTGTAGGGTATTTTTGCAACTGGGTTGTAGGTATAGGGTTTTGTGTGTACGAGCAGTGCTATGCTGTTGGCATTTGTATTTGTATTGTGGATGGGATGTATGGAGTAGAGTTTTTGTATGTTAGAAAACGTTACTGCAGTTTGACTTAATTCTCTCCTAGAACGCTCTTTTTCTTTCTCTAATTCTTGCCTTCTGTCCGTCTGTCTGTCTTCACTCAGAGATCGCAAATTATTAGGAAATTTAAAACTACAAACTCAAACTGTGAATGGAAGGATGATGGTATGGGTCATTGCTGTTGGCATGAAGGCATTTTTGATAAGATTGGCCTTTGCACGAAATCCGACTGCCATGGCTGATAATAGTTTGTGCACTATTCTATTACAAGTTGTTCATAAGATCCTCATTTCAACATAAGCCGACTGCAACACAAGCTTGAGCACACGCACAGACCTGGCATACCCAGACATCATTTTCATGTGCGCACATTCACCGAGTTAGCTTTTCATCTGTTCTGTCTGTATCCCTTTCATAGGTTGCAGGGTCGTGCTTGTTGTGTGTTGATTGTACAGGAACAACATATGCAGCAGATGCATGACTCTTTCCGGTAGACTGAGGGGTCTGAGTTGTCCATGCTCACCACATGTACCTTATGGGCCTCGAGTCCTGCAATGCCTTCTGCTCCAGTTTGTCCTGACACTCCTGCTGCTCTCCCATCTCCCTGTGCTCCACATTCTCTACAATCTCCACGACTTTCGTCACATCCTGTTGGTCCAACTGGTTCCGCTGGACATGGAGTTCTATGTGGTCCACATTCATACGGAAAACCTTCGTCTCCTGCCGGTACATCAAATCAGTAGCATCAGGTTCTCCACGTCGACCAGGTAATCTGTGTGAAAGTAAAGAAACTATTGAAACAAAGTCATCAGATGCACAATGTGGATGCAATATACAGAACAATGATGTCAACTGAGGTGATTTTAATTAAATTTCTCATGCAGTAGTAAGAAATGTCTATGCAACTATATCCGTGCATCACGCAAAGACAGACAACACAGACCGACACACACACACACACACACACACACACACACACACACACACACACACACACACACACATTTGACTTAACTACAGCTGCCAATATCTGGCCACGCCGCACCATATATAAGAAGAGCTGAAAGACAAGGTAGTTACTGTCTGCACTTATGTCTCTGTTTGTCCTTGAGCCACTGGAAACGTCTTCAACGTGTGCAACAAGGGAAGTTGACTGCTGTCTTTGTCTAAACAGTGTTTACCACGATGACAGTTATGCCTTTGGAATCCTAGCTTGGATTGGAAGCACTGTCCACACTGACTACAATGGCAGCAACAGCATGTCCTATCAGGCTCCGGTATCCGACTTGAGGTACACTCAGTGGAGGCAAGTGATGATGACCAGATCGATGATAAAGTCAATGACGATGACATAGTCAAAGAGGAAGAAGAAGACACATTTAAACATTTATGTACTGCCAGGCCACCCATACATCTCAGCCACCGATGACACTTGGCACATTGCACTGCACCTGGTTGTTCACACAGAGGCAATTGGCATTCCACAATCCACTAGTGCCGTTTCATACCTGAATGACTCCAAAAGGAGTGGCAACACACAGCACATGAAAAGGATCGTTCAGTAGAAGTACGCGTAACTACAGCCTGACATGAAGCTCACCATTCTGGACGTTGCTGTGCCAGGTGATACCAATTCTCTAGTTTTAACAACTTCAAGTCAGTCTGGATCCTGTCTTTCCATCTGAGGCAGGGCCCCTCAGCTGGTCTAGAATGTGACAGCCACCCAAATAATAGTTTCTTTGGTAATCTGATTGCAGGCATTTGAGCAACATGTCCTAACCACTGAAGGCGACGACGACGACGAAGGACGCCAGACATCAGACTTACATCACCCCATCTTCATCAAAGATCAGTATTGGTAATATGTTGAAGCTCCTGATTCCGCCGAGTCACACACACACACACACACACACACACACACACACACACACACACACACACACACACACACACACACACACACACGAGACAAACACGAGCATGCAAAATCATTGCTAAAGACTCTACCTATTTCAACCCTCTCCCACTGCTTACATTCCATCCATCCATTCCCAATGCATCCTAACATCTCTTCTATCCTTGAAGGCTCGAGGCTCCTGATGGACCGGCCAATCCTTGTTCGCCAGCTGGGCTGAGCACTCCTTAAAACACCAAAAAAACATCAGTCAACTCACGTGACTCTGCAAACTCATGCACACACAGTCGGTCCCTGACGACCAGCAGGTCATTGCAGTCTTAATAAAGGAGCTGAAGCTCCACACTCTCCTCTATCTCCACGGGGCTTGACTGCTGGTCTCTACTAGAGACTCTCTATAAGTAATAGTAAGCACGATGTATGACGTCTGTGGATACATGATGACATGCTTCAACATACGGGTAATCCTCGTGCTCTGTCCTAGGACAGAGGATCCTGTCCAGCTCATCTCTCATTCTCACTGCATGGGCTCGTGCAACAAGAAAAGATTTGAGAACAAGTCTGGTTTGAGACGGGAGTCGCATAGCTCTTTGGGAAAGTCGAATATTCGCATGTCGGCAACTGTATGACCACCAGACTGAGATTCAGAGGTCTGCCAGTCAGACACCGCCATGCGTTCACTTAATTGAACACGCATGCGTGTAACCTAGACCTATGTTCTAACGCACCTCACATAGCCCGGATACGAGCTTTTTACCCACCTACAGTACTGACAATTCGAGTAGGTAAGTCGTCTTCGTCGCCGTCTTGTGCAGCATAGCGCAGAGGCGGCGTGGCGCTTCTGTTCACTGTCCAGCCTAACAGTAAGAACTGAGCGTTTGAGTATCGTCGCCTACTAGATACTGAACAGTGTTTTTCGGTCTCTTTTGCGTAGATTTGTGTGTGCACGCTTCGTGTGCATGCGTTGTACACCTTGAGATGACGTTGGCTGAAGCTAAAGGTATGTTTGTTGGAAAGAACCTAACGAGTTGTTGTTCACTGTTTCTCCACTTTGTTTGTAGCTGCATATTCAGCTGGTGATGACTACGTCGCCCAAAATGATTTTCAATCCGCGGAGTCATCATACCGGCGCGCCATCCAGCTTTATGACTCAGCCGGCGGAAGTCTCGTTGACAGATCACGTGGTTAGAGCGTTTGTGTTAGATGTAGAGATCATTGATATTAATTTATCTATTTTCCATTTTTGAAGCGCTTCATAATTTGGGATTTTGTTTAAGTAATCAAAACAATTATAAAGAAGCAGAGAAGTTTCTTAATGAATCGTTGGTCATCGAAAGAACACTTGACCCTCAACATAAACCATATCTTGCTACCAGTAAGTATCATTTCTGTCACTTTCATTATCATGAGTTTCTCTCACTAAAACATTAATATCAACCGTTATTGATTGTATAGATGAAATTTACATGGAGGTTTCTATCTAAAATTGCACATTCATTTATTCTATCAACAATGTTTATTAACTTAATTAATTATTTATTGATTATTATTGATATTGATTAGTCCTAGAACTAAAACTGTGTTAATATATCAATAGTCATCAGATGGGTTTATAGAAGTGATGGATATTGTAATGAGAATGTCTTGAAATGATATGGTTGCAGACTTTGCTTTTTAATTGTTGCAAGTAATCACTTAGCAGAAGAGACACTCATTGACTTATCAGTTGTCTTGCTAGACTTCTGTCTTGTGCATCAACAAGAGATAAGATCTCATTACAAAATGTGATATTATTGTCAGTAGATAGAGATGCAGACCAAATGTTACTAGAACTTTAAATGATAATTAGACATGCAGCAGTAATGAGAAAAATTGACTCGTCACATTAGGTGTTACTACATGTACATGTTTGTTTGTTTGTTTGTATTCTTTTTTGTTTATGTGTGGATGTGTTTGCATGTTTGCTTGTGTTTGTGCATGTTTGTGTGCATTGCATGCATGTATGTGCATGTCTGTCTTTTTGTCTGACTGTCTGTCTGTCTAGTACAACATCACAAACATAAAACTACGAGAGTTAATGGACTCAGCTAGTGGTCCTTCAGTACGTATTTCTGTCTGTCTGAAACTATGCAGCAGGGGAGGCATTGTTTCGGCACGTCTTGCAGCTGTATTACTCCGCTGCTGCTAGTTCAGGGCCTGCAGACAAATCACATGGTTAGTAGTCACACGTAGTCAGACCATTTCCGTTTCCATCTTGTTCACCTGCTGGTTAGCGGGTATCTGTATGAGATCATTGATATTTATTGTTAAATGTTTGTACAACACTTAATGAGTTTGGGTTATGTTTATCTGAACAAGGGCAGTATGATAATTACTAAACAAATCCCTAAGTATTGAAAGAAAACTTGGACCAGAATATGTACCAAATCTTTCTGCCAGTAAGTATCTCAGATAATCATATTTGTTGCTTTCATTGTTATGAGTTCCTGTCACTATAATACCTCGTTTACACTGGCACATTCAACCAGGTTGGGACCGCACCAACTCAGTGCTGCTGCTTGAACATGCCAGTGTAAATGCGACCGGGCCAAGCTGGGAGTGGTTGGAGCTTACTGACTCAGCTCATTAAGATCAGGCAAGCTGGCTTGGTGCAGCATGGTCCTATTGAGCAGTGTTAACGCGAGTCTGCTAAATGGCTCACTCAGATATGGACAAGGCATGCACAGCTTATGTATTCTTGGACATGGCATGGTCTGATGACGAGTCATTGCATCCATTTTTATTGTTCGTCTTGTTCTAGGGACACAAACTGTGACACAGCAGTCATCATCAAGAGCAGTGAGTAGCATTGCTCGTTTCCTAGACTGCAAACGTTTGTAAAGAATAGCTTCGTTGCCTGTAGTCTGTAGTCTCATGAGCCACTTTGTCTGACACACCCAATGCCATCTTTCAAAGAGAACAGACGGAGAGCATTTGCTGTGACGTCCATGTTTTACCACGTGACAAGGACACATGACAATGAGTCACACCTACGTGGCTCCCTTCTAAACAAGTACTGTAAATGCATGCTGGTTCGTTCAACTATTCACACCTTGTTGGGAACACCTGTCTAGGCTGGTTGGTCTCAATTGTCTTGGTCATTGTAAACGTAATATAAAACGTCAATATCGATTGTAATTGATTACAGTATCTAGAGGAAATGTACATAATAAATTGGAGGTTTGTATCTAAAAGTGCACATTTATTTATTATATCAACATTTGTTTATTAATTAATTAGTTAATAATTTATTGATTATTATTGATATTAACTAGTTCTGGAACTAAAATTGTTGCCCTCCTGCCTTTCACTGCATGCTTGCTTGCTTGCTTGCTTCTCTGCTTGTTGCCTGTCTGTCTCTTTGTTGGAGTGTTCAACTTGCTACATAGCTGATTTCATGCTTGTCAGTTTGCCTGCTTTCTTGCTTGCTTGCCTGCGTGGTTGCATGGCTATGTTTTTGAGTGGCTGCATGTCTGCTTGTGTGTTTGCCTACAGTTTGCGTGTGTGCTCAACTACTCGCATGTTTTTGTGCTTGCATGGCCGGCTGTGTGCTGGCTTGCCTCTTTGTCTTATTTGTGTGGTTGTATATTTATCTGTCTGTTTGCTTGTCTGTCTGTTTGCTTGTCTGTTTGTCTGTCTGTCTGTCTGTCTGTCTGTCAATTTCATTTATTGAAACACAAACTGTACGTTACATTTCTAACACTAAATACAAGCAATGTACTGAGTTCAGCTTTAGTCTAATGCAAAGTACTTTGGTAGTCTCTATTGTGTATGTTCTCATCTTCTTCTCCAGGAAAGACACGTGTCAGCTTGTGGAGGATGACTCTCTCTGTCTGTCTGTCTGTCTGTCTGTCTTGTATGTGTGTTGTAGATAATGAGTTTTTATTTAGATGTACTATGTCTAGTGTGTAGTCTCTGTTGAGCAGTGAACTTGTTGGAAAAGTCTAACAGACTGTGAAGGGAGACTAGGACTGGAAGAGATGAGTCATTGACAGTCATGTTGTTGTGTCTCTAGCTCTTCATATGCTGGGATATTGTTTGAGAGAACAAGCTAAATTTGATGATGCAGTGAGATATTTGAAAGAAGCCCTTGAGCTGCATCATACTTTGAACAACAAAGAGTCTACTGCAAGGAGTGAGTAACTGTGAGCTTTATCTTGCCATAAATTTAATTTTTAATTTTATTTCTTAGTTTAGTAATAAATTAAGCAATAGAAGTATGTATTGTGTGTTTGTGTTAAGTATAATGTGGTTGCATGTATTGATACTAACACAGCACATTCATCTTTCTTTTTTTAGTTTACAGTAAATTTAGATTGAGAGTTTTCTACTCTAATTGTCTATTTATCTATTCTACTAGTAAACGAAGCTGTGTTTACACCCTCGCTTCAGAGCTACGAGCGTGTGTGTGTGTGTGTGTGTGTGTGTGTGTGTGTGTGTGTGTGTGTGTGTGTGTGTTTGTGTACATGTGTGTGTCCATGTGTCCGTGTGTGTCCATGTGTGTGTGTGTGTGTGTGTGTGTGTGTGTGTGTGTGTGTGTGTGTGTGTGTCCATGTGTGTGTGTGTGTGTGTGTGTGTGTGTGTGTCCATGTGTGTGTGTGTGTGTGTGTGTGTGTGTGTGTGTGTGTGTCCATGTGTGTGTGTGTGTGTGTGTGTGTGTGTGTGTGTGTGTGTGTGTGTGTGTGTGTGTGTGTCCATGTGTGTGTGTGTGTGTGTGTGTGTGTGTCCCCATGTGTGTGTGTGTGTGTGTGTCCATGTGTGTGTGTGTGTGTGTGTGTGTGTGTGTGTGTGTGTGTGTGTGTGTGTGTGTGTGTGTGTGTATTTATTGTAAATATTAATGTGTATTTTATAAATTTTGTTTATTTATCATCATTATTATTAATGAATCATTAGCTTAATTGTTGCTAGAATGTAAACTGTTGTTCTTTGAAAACACGTGGGTTTATCAATGTGATTAAAGATAATTAACTAAATACCATCAATGCCTCACACTACTTTGAATTGACACAGCTACGCAACTCTTGCACTTCTTATCTACGTTATGTCTCAATTCTGCATGTATATGGCGCTCTTGCATCACTGGAAGTTAATAAATTAATTAGCTATTGAGATGGACTATCAGATCATTATCATACTTTTAATGAACCGTCCCCATCTTTCGTTGCGCTAATTCTTGTAGCTAGAGATCGATGTACGTCTCCTATCTGCATGGAAAATACTGTGAAGCGATCGACATCAGGTACAGCTAGCGACAGGGTCCAGAAGAAAGCAGCGGCAACGTTTGCTACGAATCTTTCTTGCAAGACGACGTCGATCGTTCATCATCAGTCCTACTTAGAACATATTGCTCTCTGGAAGATCGCAGACGACATGCTGGTGGTGCGCAACGGTACACATGCATGGTCCCATGGGACCACAGCTTGGCTTCTTGAAGAACGATGAATTTGTTTGTTTTGCAATTCTTTTGTAAAAAGTAACGAACGCATACAACTATTACCTGAACTTTACTCTGCTCTTCTCGGTTTGATGACAGTTTGACCGTAAAATGGGGTTTACGACATCTCGGCTTTTCTGTCATTAGTGCGCAGGATTGTTACGTCACCCATTGTTGGTCTCCCAAATGACTGCTGATTGGCTCAACAAATTCCCGAGAGTGATTCACGCTGACAAGCTAGTATATGTCACCTACATTTCGTGTCCCAGAACGATTGCTGATTGACTCGACAAATTCCCCGAGCGTGACACACGCTTACAAACAAACATATGTAGGTAGTGACATACCGACAGACAGACCGGAAGTCAATTCAACCCGTTTAGAGTGAGCTTCTCGCGAAGCAGTCCACCACATATTGTGGTGTTCTTCTTTACCCTCGTAGCTTAATTAACAGTTGTTTGTCATATTTAGTAATGTTTATTTATTCTTTAGTTTATGTGTAGTGTTATGTTTGATGCTGTGGATTCCTGCATTGTGTAGATGTAAGCATTAGGTGTTAACAAAATGACATTTGTTTGCTGGTAACATTTTCATTAAAAATCATTGGATGTATTTGTTTTTGTGTTGTTGTTGTTTGTTTGTTTATCTGTTTGTGTGTCTGTTTGGCTATTTACTTGTTCAAGGTGTCTTGAACGTCTTAAACGCGGGCGGATGCCATCGCTCCAATGCCAATAGGTCTGCCACGTATCTGTACTTGCCCGCACAGATGTTGCATGCCACTAGTGCTTCGTCAGAGAGTTCAGCGTAACCTAAAATCATTGGTTATTTAGTATCTTCCTTACTCGCCTTACTGTGCTAATGCATGCCACTGTGCTGTAGCCAACGGACGGTGCCCACCGCTTCAGACCATGACTGAACCATGGTTGCTAGTAACTGCGCACGCCAACGGATCGCCACCGATATAGCCAATGAGACCATGGGAACAGACTTATCTAACACCATGGATCATTACCAAAGCAGACCAAGCAGTAACACGCCCGGTCGAACAAACCTTAGAACAAGTATAACCGACTAACAATCAAGCACCATCAGAATCAAGAACACTAGAAAAAACATGCCTTATGTCTATGTGAACACAAAGGAAAATTTCACGCTAAATCTACCAGCAAACGCAACAGCCGCCTAACGGTCCGTTCCTTTTCCACGTCCTCTGTGTAGAGCCTGTTTCTACTCTCGCTTAGCAGAAAGCCGGTCCACTTGTGCCGATTCCTTCACGACTGCTGATGTGGGCGTGTCTCGGCACTCACCTACTTTATGGCTATGGAGGCCGCAGCGCAAGCAAGCATGCCGGTACGAACATGACGGGTAGCCCTTGCATCCACTTGGGCTGAAA
>NC_085096.1:2679782-2682282 GCF_963422355.1 Corticium candelabrum
TATGCCAACCACTTACCCTGCTTTGCATCATGACTTCCTCTCTCGCTGATACTGTGCTACATTGCTGCGTATACCAGGAGAAAAAGCCGCAGGCCTTCTCTGTGGTCATGCTGCGCTGTGCTGTTATCTTTTCTTTTTTTTTGCTGCCAACTGGCGGTGGCTCGTAGCCCTGATGCTCACCAATACCTTCGCAGTCATCCGTGCACAATGCCCGCGCTTGACAAAAACCCATGGCGCCCACACCCGTGACGCATGTCTGAGAGAATCAGGCTAACATCTCCCGCAATGTGGCACCACTATTTGTTTTTTGAGATCTGCACGCTGCCTGCCCCTGAAAGCTCGACGCTGACAAAATTAACGCCACTCGTGGCGAGCATGCAGATTTGTTGCGTGGTATTTGCGGCCGTCAGCATACGTACGCACGACGGCCACAGAAGTTATCACCTACTGCTTAGCCTGTGTTCGATCCAATGTACAGCCGGCATGCAAGGAAACTGCTTGTAAGAAGGTAGCGATAGTGAGGAGTGCTCTCACCTGCTGAAGCAGCACCAGCAAGGGAGGCCGTTCTACCCCCTCGAGTAGTGAGTGCGGCCACCACTTGTGCTGCGCTGTCTTTGCTGCGTCTTCCAACATTGACTGCAAGTGTATGTTTGCTTAACTCAATGGCCGTGTCCTGGTCCACTGCTGCATTCGGTTGCTCGTTGTTTGCCATAAGCTCTTGACCGAAAGAAGAACGTCCACACGCGCGAACTGCTAAACGTGCTATGCTGCTGTGCATAACTTGCAGGAAGAAACCTCGCACCACTACCGTCTACACATGACACACGGAAACACACAAGATTTGCTTACCATGCACTCCTGCGGCCGTTGACTGATCGCACGCACTATCAAGGCGGAGTCAACTATGTGTAACTTCGTTAAACATTATTCTATCAGTCTATAATAATGAGCTTTTATTTAGATGTACTATGTCTAGTCTGTAGTCTCTGTTGAGCAGTGAACTTGTTGGGAAAGTCTAACAGACTGTGAAGGGAGACTAGGACTGGAAGAGATGAGTCATTGACAGTCATGTTGTTGTGTCTCTAGCTCTTTATGTGCTGGGATATTGTTTGAGTGAGCAAGCTAAGTTTGATGATGCAGTGAGATATTTGAAAGAAGCCCTTGAGCTGAATCGTACTTTGAACAACAAAGAGTCTACTGCAGCTAGTGAGTAACTATGAGCTTTATCTTGCCATAAATTTAATTTTTAATTTTATTTCTTAGTTTACTAATAAATTAAGCAATAGAAGTATGTATTGTGTGTTTGTGTTAAGTATAATGTGGTTGCATGTATTGATACTAACACAGCACATTCATCTTTCTTTTTTTAGTTTACAGTAAATTTAGATTGAGAGTTTTCTACTCTAATTGTCTATTTATCTATTCTATTAACAGTTGTTTGTCATATTTAGTAATGTTTATTTATTCTTTAGTTTATGTGTAGTGTTATGTTTGATGCTGTGGATTCCTGTATTGTGTAGATGTAAGCATTAGGTGTTAACAAAATGACATTTGTTTGCTGGTAACATTTTCATTAAAAATCATTGGATGTATTTGTTTTTGTGTTGTTGTTGTTTTGTTTATCTGTTTGTGTGTCTGTCTGTTTGGCTAGTGAGTTGTTGAAGGGGTCTTGTCCCGTGTCCTCTCTTTTATGCAATTAGCCATGTTTCTACTTTGGTCACTACATGTAGACGTGTGCACATTTGTTTGTCTGTTTGTTTGTGCGTGCGTGCGTGTATGCATGTGTTGTGGCGTTTGTTTATTCTTTGTGCTTGTATGTCTCCTTGATTGCTGACATGCCCACCTTTCTCCTCACCTGTATGTATCCCTACTCGCTTACGTGTCTATTGCCTGTTTGTTGGAGTGTTTACCTGGCTACATAGCTGCTTTCGTGCCTGTCAGTTTGCCTATCATTCTGTTTGCCTGCCGTCTTGCTTTCTTGCTTGTCTGCCTGCCTGTTTGAATAGCTGTGTTTTTGAGTGCCTGCATGTCAAATTATTTGCTTGCTTGTGTGCGTGCTTGCTCAACTGCCTGCTTGTTTGTGCCTGCATGCTTGCCTCTATGTCAAGGTGTGTGCCTACGTGTTTGTTTGCATATGGCACCGGCCTGCTTTTTATATTTCGTTTACATGAGCACTTGTAAGTGGGCCATCTCGTGCTGGCTTGGTTTCTATGGTACTTGTAAACACTGGCCTAGCCATGCCAGCTAGGCTCAGTATTTCTAGCCAGTCCAGTACGGGCTGGCTCGGGTCAAGTACATTGTGTAAATGTGTAGCATGCTGGAAAACGAGTCGCGCATGCTCATTTGGTACAACTGGCGATAGACCTACGTCTCGTATATATAGTACGACGTCTGGTATGTGTTTTACACATTCTCTATATGACTGTTGTAAAGCCATAGAGAAAAAATTGCGAGCAGCTTGGCTTCTGTCCATTGCAAACGTGAGCTAACACAAGTTGTC
>NC_085096.1:2687282-2704782 GCF_963422355.1 Corticium candelabrum
GTAATCAAACAAACATGATAAGATATATATAATAATCAGTGATAATATCAAACAAACAAGCAACCTCTCCAATCAACTAATTAACACTTAGGTTGTTGCCCATTCCCCAACTCCCAATCTGTGGCACTGTAACAGCTAAACATAGCTAGTTCGATTCTCAGCTCTGTGGACTCATAGTGATTGAGTAAAGGAGCAGTAGGCATACATGCCTTTTCAAGTGACATTGAATGCTCATTGAGGGTCCAACGGGATTCAATGGAAATTGACAGCTACACATGATGTCATGCTTAGCTATGCCTCGACAGTTTGAAATGGCTGGATGTGCATTGAATCCACAGCTAGCCTGCAAACTGCATTGAATGCGCATCAAATGTGTTTCAAGTGTAATCACATAATACAGGTAATCCACTCTTTCATCTTGGCTAGGCAAGAAATTTTGTCTGTTTATTTGGTTTTTCCTCATTGTCCACTGCCATAAGTTGCACCTCTGGCTCAGGCATGACCTACATGGTTTATTGTGTTGGTCATTTTTTGTTGGTGTTTGTTCAAAGTGGATTGGGCTAGAGTGGGGAGGGGTGGATAGGTAGAGATTTGTTTATTTATATTGAAGCTTTAATGGTTTGTAGAAGATTATTTTTAGTTTAAAATGACAAGAAGGATGGAGAAAGTATGTGGAAAGAAAGTGTTATTGTTCCTAATCAGATGCTGCCTGCTTAGTCAGCAACAGCTGCATGTTGTGTTGTCACATAATATAGTTAGAAGTGATAGGAAATATATAAAGTAATATTATGTGGCTTATTGTGGATAGCAAGGGAGAGCATCATCTATTGCCGTTCAATGCAGGAGAAAACCAATGTTACAAAAGAGCCTGCCAATGACCAGCAAGGTATTTAGCTACTCAATTTATTTCATCTAAATTGCTTTATCCATTTGAGCTCACAATTGTTGCTTCACTTTTAGCATCTGAGAGTGAATGGCTCAAATTGATAGCCAAGTCACTAAATGGTAAAGAAGTGCAATTGAAGGCAAAAGCATCTGATACTATTGCCACACTGAAGAAACAACTTGGTAGCAAGGACGATTCTTCATCCATGGATCAACTGCTCGTTGTGAATGGAAAACAATTACGTGATGAGCAAACATTGTCTGAGGCAGGATTGACGAATGAAATGACACTAAATTGTGTCTCTTGTCCAAGTGAGTTAATCTTGTCACTTGAGATAGATTGTAGTATACAGACTGTAGCTGTGATATTGTTGTAGGGGCGGTGACGAGCATGGGCTCCGATGTTGGCGAGTTATTTGTGCGAGCTCTAGAGCAAGGATCGATTGAAATAACGCGAGTCAAGATTGTCATCGTGGGCAAGGACAGAACGGGGAAGTCGTCTTTCAAACGATCCTTGCTCAATGAGAAGTTCCAGGTATGTGAAGCGAGCACACCCGTGGCTAAGGCAGAAGTGGCCGTTTGTGAAGCATGCAACTGGAGTGCTTTGCATGACAAAGACCAGCAATTTTTAGACAGACAAATAGCTAGAGCAGCGATCCATGCACAGCATGCTTCTAATGTAAACGAGGCAGGTAGTAAAGATGCTGACAATGAAGATGGACAAACTGCAAACGCTCAATTTGGCACAACCACAAGCAAGCCGCGTGAAGCGACTGCATTGAGTCAAGTTACTGCAATCAAGACAAACACAGACAAACTAGACAAAGCAGCTGCATCTATTGGTGATGCCGAAAGCAGCACAAGCAACGACAAACTGGACGAAGCCATTGTCCTGACCGAAGGAATCGGTCGTGCTATAAAGCAGTTTCAAAGTGATCCCGATATTCTGAAGCAAGAAGAATCAAAAGTTTACCATACCATCTGGGATTTAGGAGGTCAGGAACTCCTACTTCCTGGTCAACAACAAGCCATCACACCGAGAAGTATTGTTTTTCTCGTGTTTGATGCAAGGAAGTTTCTCAATGAAGAGGCCCAATCGTCCCACCGTTCTTCTCCCGACTCGGAAGAAACTCCGATTCCTAACATGTGGATCGAAAAGAATTACGATGCTTTGTCTTTATGGGGATCTACGACTTTCTTGGCAAGAGCCGAGGGTCACCATTTAATTGATTCTCTTGACAAGTCATTGGCATGCGCATTACCCATTATGTTCTTGATTGGAACACATATCGCCGAAGTCAGTCAAGAAATGATAGAGAAGCAGAATAAATTTCTGTCTGAGAAGTTTTTTGGTCAGAAATTTACGGAGCACATCTACCGACCAAGCCAGCAGCCTGATGATTGGTTTTTCCGTGTTGAAAACTCGGTGTCCAATCCAGAATCTCCAAAGGAGGATCCGGGTGTAGTTGCAGTGAAACAAGTCATTGGAAAGGTGACAAATTCTGTGTCATTTAAAAGTTTGATACCAGCGACTTGGGCTGTGCTGGAGAAAATCTGCGATGGTCTAGAAGAGAAGATGGGCAGTGCCTTGTCTAGTGTCAATGTTATCTTGGCTTTGGCCAATCGATTGTGTCGTATCTCTGAAGAGAAAGAAGTGCGTGCGGCTCTGGTGTATTTGGATGATGCCGGATCAGTAATATTCCCTCAGAAGAGTGAGAAATTGAAGGATACTGTCGTCACCAAACCGAATTGGCTTTTTATGGTTTTTTCAGTTATTGCGTCAGTCCACTATCCTTCTGGGGTATTTTGTATGTATTGGACTCGAGCCAAGAATACAGGAATCGTTAGCTGGGAGCTGATGAAGGATTGCCTCAGAAAGGCAGGAGTAAAAGAAGAAGAATACGAAGTCGTATTGAATTTGTTGAATTGCTTCTATTTGCTCTCTCCTAAATCTCCACCATTTCAGCTAGCAATTTCTTACGAAACGGAATACTTTGTTCCTTGTCTGCTGGAGTCTGACCTAAACTTGCCACTAGCAGCTGCTGCTCCAGTGAATCCTAACAATATCAAACCATTCTCACTCATTATTTCTCCTTGCCAAATTGCATTTATTCCCGAGCAACTGCATTTCAGGCTAATGACCTGTTGCATCGAGGAATGTCCTGATGAGCCGATGTTGACACGTCACCACTCTGTGTATCGAGTTGAGAAAGGTGTCACGTTAGAAATGGCTTATTATTCCAAGAAATACATCATTTTGACCATTGACACAACAAGACCATGCCATGAAATTGCTTCCTTATGTACACGCATCCGTCTGTTTATAACCAAAAAGCTTGATGAAGTGAAGAAACCAGGATTGCCTAATTTCCACTTTTCAGTAAACATTCAACCTTCAGGACCAGCTGTTCCTGTCTGTCCCACTAAGCTAGTATGTATAGACGAGTACAAACCAAGTGGAGACACACCATTAAGAGTAAACATCAGCAGACGTGATGTGAGATTAGATCCAAATGAAAGAGCTGCATTAGACTGTTGGTTTTACAAACAGAAAAATGATGATAATGGAACAGCACAACATCTACAGTGTAAAGCAGACAGCATATGTACATCTGAGGAGATTACAGAAGTGGCAAGCAAACTTTCTGCCCGTTGGGAAGAACTTGTTTCTCGTTTGTCTTCTTCCTTATTTACGATCAACAAAATAGAAGAGATAAAAGGAGAGAACAGGGACAAGTTCTTTTTGCAAGCTCGAAAGGCACTAGATATGTGGACAAACCGACTTGGTTGCAAAGCCAGTCGCCGATTACTGATAAACACCATATGTCAAATTGGTTGTAGATTGCAAGCGGAAGAAGTTTTTGGTTACCAGTTGGTACAATATGTTTCCTTGCTGTAAAGAGATTTTTGTATTTTGTAGGTTTTGTACTGTTATTTTGATATACCACATTTTAGTTAAAATTTTCTTTTTCTATCATTGGAACGGCTTTACACTATTTTGTCCAGTAGATTTTGTTGACTCAGTTACAGTGTATTGCTAGTGAGTTACAGTCAAGGACAAAGCAGTTATGCTTCTTATTTTAATTTGTATGTGTAGTAGACGTTTAGCCCAATAGGTTTTAGTACAGAGTGGTGCACATGTACATTATGTAATGCGAAGAATATCAACCAATCAGCAACCGTGGAACACCCATGCTTTGCAATTAACCTACATGGCCTGCATGCCTTCTATGTTGAGTATTGGTTGCAAACTTGTCTCCCTTCCTGTTGCTCTTTCCTACAGTATCTGTATCTCTGCAAGTGAAAATGTAGTTTACAATGATTAATTAAAGTAGGAGTTAGTGGTTTTGCTCTATTATCTACTATCCTAAGTAGTTATTTAGAGTATCACACTCTAGTCTGATGTGGTGGAACTGAGTTTCTAATACACGCTGGAATCACCCAGACACACACAATATAACAAGTCAGTCGTGTATGCAGAAGTTAACACTGAAGGAAGTTGACCATCAGCCTGACTAGTAAGTATGCTTGTGTGTCCACACGGGGGGGAGAAGGGGGGATGACCTAAACTAGTAAGCAGAACGTTTGATGCATAATACTGAGGGGTGGCCAAGTTCGGATAAGGCTGGTGCCTTGGTGTGGCACCAGGAATGCATCTTGCTGCCCAATCGAAATGACACAGCTGCAGAACTGGTTTGAAGCTACATAATACATACACACACGAGTATTAGTACGTACATCTACATCTATCGCATACATTTATACTATTTATACATATACATGTATACCTACATGCATACATACATACTCATGTATGTATGTACATGTATCATCATGATACTCGTGCATGCATGTATGCAGACAGGTAGGCAAGGACATGTACAGACACCTACTTTATAGTGACGCTTTGTGTTTTCCCTGCTCGGATGGTGCCCCAAGACCAGACCAGCATCTGCTGCAACCTGTGACACCATAGCGCCAGTTGGCCAGCCATGACATCCCATCAGTGTAACTGCATGCACATTAGTAGCCATTTTAGGTTTTGAGTGACAGTAGCGCACGCTAGACTCATTCCTATACATTCACGATCACGTGATGATACCGCCTTCTACCGCAGTCGACGACATTCCAATCATGCTCTTTCTACATACCGGAAACGGATCAACAACATGAACCAATCATCGCTCGGAACGCCCACGCGTTGCGACACGTTGCAACCCGCACGCCGTCGAGTCTTGCCTGTTTGCTCGTACTTCGCACGCACGATTATCTCCATCATTTCATCCCTCTTCGTCGCTCGCTTGACCACAGAAGAGACAACTGAGAGGCAGTGACGTGTGAGAGGTAAGATACTTTTCACGCTCGCCATTTGTGGCCCGTTTTGTCTCTAGACGAAGAGAAACGACATCGACGCTCGCGGAGATGATCGCATATCGTAACAGCGACCGCTGTTTGTCTCGCTTGCCTTTCTACGTTGCGTATTGACTGCAAACTTGTCTCCCTTCCTGTTGCTCTTTCCTATCTGTTTGCATTCTTCGTCTTGTGCGATGCGCCGCGTCGATCGGCGTCTCGGCTCGCGGTCGCGTCGTCTCGTTTCGTACTTTGTCAGTGTGACGGTTTGTGTTGCAGCTCGCAGAGTGAATGCACAATGGCAGAATCGACGTCGGAATCTCGTCGGACGAGCGAGCTTGCGTCGACGCACGACGCGTTGTCTGATGCGAGCGGAAAGGTTTGTTGTGTAGTGCCGTAAACGTCTCGTGTGTGTGTGTGTGTGTGTGTGTGTGTGTGTGTGTGTGTGTGTGTGTGTGTGTGTGTGTGTGTGTGTGTGTGTGTGTGTGTGTGTGTGCGAGCTGTCGTTAATGCTCACGAGGTGAGAAATTTGGGTTGGTGGGTGAGTGGGCGTGGTCGCCTGTTGAGGTGATGGGGTGAGCTCTTCTTGTTGTAATAGACTCTAGGATGCACTCGTGTCTCGATTGGTTGCTATGTGAGAATGGCGGGAAGTATTACAGACCGTTCTGGCGTTGGGAAATGAAGACAGGAGGGAAGTATGCTAGAGATGCGTTCTGGGGACTGCCCCTGAGGTTGTTTCCGACTTTCTCGTTCATACGCGACATTCCACGTCGATATTTTACGTCCCGCCAATACTGGCCCTTCGACCTACTTTCATTCATCGTTCCCTAATCGACGAGATGACGAAAGTTCTTTCGTTGTTCGCATCGTTTTGTGTGATAAACAGTTCATTGTGGTTTGAAATGGGCGGGCGTTCGACAAGAAGCCGCGTTAGGACTGCGTTTTATGTAACGCCGGCTGGTCCAATCAACATGCCCAACATTCCGTCCTGATGACGGACGCATGCGCATGACGAACGATGATGTTTATTTTGAATATTTGGCATACTAATACACAACATGGATTTCCGTGTTTGATTTATTTCATTTTTGTGGAACTGGTAGGAGTCTAGAGAATCCGGCTGAGACCACATGTAACTACACCTGGTACTCATGGGCATGTTTGGGCGGAAGATGTTGTGGTCACTTGAATGAATTAGTGATGATGACATTTGAAGGCTTTAGTTTACCTTGGTGAATGAATTTGTTGTCTGTTGAAGCTAGGAATTGGTTCAAAGCCGTCACTATTAGCTTCTCTTGTATAGACACCAATCAGTCATGCTTCCTTTCACTGTAGTTTTGATTTCTTTTTAAAAGTTGGGATTCCTGATGTGACCTATGGTGTGGATGAGGAGTAGGTGTGTTGCCGTAATGGTGTGATGCAATAGGGGTGCTTGGGTTCGAACAGTGGGGACCTTCCGCTAATGTCTCGGGTCTGTCAGTCTGTCTGCAAACTGACTGACTTGCTCAGCATTGGTTGTCATTGACAGATGCTTGGCATGCCTAGATAATGGACACTGAATGCAACAGAAACCAGAAAGATGACTGAAATGAGGAAATCGTTGAAAACACTTAGCAGGGATAGTGAAACAACAGCCACAGCAATTCAAGTTTTTGCAAGTGCAACTCGTCTCACCTTTGAGCTCGAGTCGTCTATCTTATGCAGCACCAATTGCATGTATATTTACAATGTTGCATCACTTTTTATGGGCAGGTGTTCCACAAATGTGCTCAGTTATTCGTAAACATTGCTATCTTGGATATGGAAGGGTGTGATAAGGGTGTGATGAGATAATTTGTTTACCTTCTTCCTCTGATGAGATCTTGACCCATGAAGGTTTGAAGCCGTTCAACAGATACGTTATTGTATCGAGCTTGATGTAATTGTGGGATGAACAATAGGATGTTTGAGTGCGATGTATGTGTTTGAGTTTGAGTTGGATGTGTTGGTGTTTGCACTTGGAGAAAGCGAGGGTTGTATGATGATGTGATGGGTAGTGGATGGTGTAGGAGTGAGGTAGTCGGCATTAGGATGGGTTGGGTTGTTGTAATGAGTGGAGACATGCTGTCTGTAGTGAGGACAGAACGATGAGTCATGGGGTGTGCAAAATATATTTTTGAGGTTTTGATTTGTTGGTTGGTTGTCTTGAGTGTTTGTGTGTTTATTGCTGTCTTTGTGTTGTGTATGTGTGAGTGTTTGTGAGTATGTGTGAGTGTTTGTGTGTATGTGCGTGTAAGTGTGTGCATCGTGTGTGTGTGTGTGTGTGTGTGTGTGTGTGTGTGTGTGTGTGTGTGTTTGGATGTGGGTGTGAACATGTACAGATATCCACATCTCATGTATTTCCTCTCTCTTCAACAGATCAGTTATCGATTTCCGTCGATGCATCAGCAAGGCGTGATGCTTCGAAGAGTAGACTCACCATCATTAGCTGCAGGGATTGGTCTCCACTCTCGTCCGACTAGTGATCACATGAACATCAACGGAAAGTCTCCGCCTCCGATGTCATACGTGCAGCTGACAAATCAGCGAGCACAAATAGTGTATGACATGACTTGTGAAGACGAGGAGAGAGAAAAGTTTGAGGTCAAGTTGAAGGAGTTGAGACAACAATTGGATATGTTACTACAGACTGAACAGGTGAGGTATTGTGTATGATAATGGACATATTGATGCACATGATAGGCATGAGATGGTTTGGTAGAGATGATAACGTGATGGGTAATCGGCTGGACAGACAAGTAGACACACAGATACACATGGTGACTGACAGACAGACAGACAGACAGACAGACAGACAGACGAATAGATATGTAGGCAACTATATGGATGGTTGTTGGTCATTTAAAGCAGTATGGTAATAAATCTATTTTATTTATAGAATGACTTATCATTGGATATCAAGCTACAAATGTCAGACATTTATCTGACAATGCAGACACAGTTGGGCTCGTCTGAAGAATGTCGTCAAAGGAAAGAGTTTAGAGAAAATCAACTGCGTTACATTGACCAGATGCTCTCTGAGGGAAACTTGCAAGGTGATCATGATGGAGGAACTGATGAGGTACACAGACATGCATCCCTTCCATCCATACAGTCTAGTGTATATGAGATGCATCCCTCTAATACAATAGTCTAGTGTATTGTGAGATACATTCTTTCAAAAATGTCTGACATACTAATTTGTAGGTAAAAGACTACACTACTGATGGCAGCCGAGAAAGGCCTGTCAAGGTACATCGTAGTAACACGTTTGCGGAGAGCAGTGGAAGAAGAATGTATCCAACGAATTCATCTGGTGTTCCTGGTACGGCAGACCATAGATTGCTTGCTTGTGGCTGTTCATCTATATGTGTCTGTCTGTTTGTTTGTGAGTTGCCTCTGTGTGTTTATCAGTGATTTGTGTGGTCTTAGCAATTTTTTTATTTTATTGTTGTTAGGCAAGATTCTATGGCGTCGTCCATCTCCTAATCAGAATGGTATTCACATTCGTCAGAGAAGCAATCCAGAACAAGGACGGCTAGCTCACGAGTTGATGATGAGATCTCGTGTGGATCCTGCTTCATCAGTAGGCGATCTACCTGCAAACTTTCCTGCATTGGGTGCCAGGAGAAGCTCACGATCACCACGTGAGAGCGATATACTATGACACTTGAGATTTGCCGAGAGATGCATCTCTCCAATACAATAGTCTAGTGTATTGTGAGATGCATCCCTCCAATACAATAGTCTCATGTATTGTGAGATGCATCCCTCTAATACAATAGTCTAGTGTATTGTGAGATGCATCTCTTCAATACAATAGTCTAGTGTATTGTGAGATGTATCCCTCCAATACAATAGTTTAATGTATTGTGAGATGCATCCCTCCAATGCAATAGTTAATGTATTGTGAGATGCATCCCTCCAATACAGTAGTCTAATGTATTGTGAGATGCATGATTCCTATACTCAAATTGATATTTATTTCAAAGTTATTTACGTCAACGTTTGTCATACAGGTCAGAGTAATGAACACCTTGACACATCAGCAACCAGCATCAATTCATTCAATCTTCAAGGACGTGCCAGCACCAATGCATCTCTCCAGTCTCTTGACATGTCGTATCCACATCATTCTATATCAGCCGACGACTCATATTTGTCCTCATCAGCTCATCGTGAGCTTTCTCGCTTTGATGACAGCAGTCATCCTTCAATGGTTGTTTCATCTATTGGAAGTTTGTCTAGTCATCATAGCCGTTCATCATCAGCTGATTATAATGATTTGAGGGGCGAGTTGAGAGGAACACAGTTTGGAGATCAGAGGATGGGAGCAGGTGAGGTCTATTGTAGTCACTGGTGGTGTGTGTATTGGGGTTTACAGCCAGAATGATAAGTGGGTTGTGCTGGTTGTTTGACTGTAGTGACAAGCAGTTACAAGTTGTATACCGATTGGCAGGTTGTTACAGGCACTGTGACAGTGTGGAGATTTAGCATTGTAGGCAGAGAGGCTGACAGACAGACGGACGGACAGATGGACACAGATAGACGGATGGACACAGACAGACGGACAGACAGCCAGACAGAGAGAGAGAGAGAGGCTAATAGACAGACAGACAGACAGACAAACAGATGGACAGACACACAGACAGACAGCCAGATGGATAAACTGACAGACAGATGGACTGACAGACAGACGGACAGATAAATGGACAGACACACTAGTCAACTAACAGACAGAGACAGGCAGACAGACAGTCAGACGAACAGATGGACTGACAGACACAGAGACAGCCAGCCAGACATATAAATGGACAGACACACTAGACAACTAAACAGGCAGAGACAGGCAAACAGACAGACAGACAGGCAGATGGACTGACTGACAGACAGACAGACAGTCAGGTGGACAGATGGATGGACACAGACAGATAGACACACAGACACACAGACACCTAAACAGACAGAGACAGACAGGCAGCCAGACATAGACAGGTAGACAGAGATTATATTGTTAGCATCAACATTGCATCAACATCATTCGAATTTATTTATTTTAGTTTCCAAGCCTCATCATTCTCTTTCAACTCGTCTCACGTCTCTTGCTGCCGACGGTTCTCTTGCTTCTAAAGTTGACATGATCCAGTCTCTTCTGACGATGCTGAGACCTTCAGACCAAGACGAGATGTCGCGCACTCTCCTCGCAATGGCAAACAGCAAGGAAAGCTGCGTGGCAATGAGGCAGTCGGGTTGCATTCCACTGTTGCTGCAGATACTGCATCCGAGAGGGGAGGACGGAGTGACTGTTAGATCGAGCAGGGAGGCGAAGATGAGAGCTACGGCGACGCTACACAACATCATTCATCTGCAAGGTGAGTTGTGTAGTGGCTTGATGTAGGTCGGGTGGGCAGCTGGTCAGTCTGTTGTGTGTTGATTTGTCTGTCTATTTATCTGTTTGTGCATCCATTTGTCTGTCTGTTTGTGTGTCTGTCTGTCTGTCAGTCAGTTTATCTGTCTTTGTGTCTGCCTGACTTTCTGTCTGTCTGTGTGTCTGTCTGTTTGTCTGTCTGTTTGTTTGTCTGTTTGTCTGTCTGTCTGTTTGCCTGTCTCTGTCTATCTATCTGTCTGTTTGTCTATCTATCTGTCCATTTGTTTGTCTGTCTATCTGTCTGTCATTTGTCTGTCCGTCTGTTGGTCTGTTTTTCTGTGCGTCTTTATGTTTCTTAAGTATATCTGTTAGTCTGTCTGTTTATTATTGTTTGTTTTTCTAATCATGTTTGTTCCCTTGTTTGTGTGTTTAGTTGTTCGTGTGTCTCTCTGTCTGTTTGTCTGTTTGTCTGTCTCTCTGTCTGTTTGTCTGTCTGTTCACTCGTTTAAGTATCTATTTGTCTCACTTTTATTTCATTGTTATCACATGGCAGGACACTCTCATGAATCAGTTCGAGAGATGAATGTTCTTCGCCTCCTCGAACAAGTCCGTACCCTCACCGATGTTCGTCGTTTACAAGTCGAAAAGGCCACCAACCGACGCGACATCCCTCTCACATCAGCCAACATGAAGCTGATGGCAGAACAACAACGTCCCGGTCACGGCATCGAATCACTCATGCAGCTCTCCTACAAACAAGAATATCGTCCGGCCATTCTGTTACTCGGTGGGGTCTACGCGGTCGGCGAGCTTCTAGAGGCCGATCACAAAGCGATAGCTACGTCTGTGATGTCACGTGACGATTCGGATATCAACAGGCTACATCCGGGTACCGACCTGCGTAGACACTGCTGTGTGATTTTGACGAACTTGACATTCGGCGGAGCGGCTGTGAAGATCGAGTTGTGCCGTATGATCAACTGTCTCCACATCATCGTGCTCCAACTCGAGTCGCATTCGGAGGAGCTCGTGAAAGCGGCGGGAAACATCCTGAGAAATCTGTCGTGGAACGCGGAAGAGTTCGCCAAGAAATCTCTTCATTCGTGTAACACGGTGGGTGGGATCATCCGTGCGTGTAGACGTGCACGAGAGGAGACGACGTTGCGGGCATTGACGAGCGCGTTGTGGAATCTTTCGGCGTTCAAGGAAAACAAGGCGGATATCTGCGCGGAATCAGGAGGTCTGAAGCTTATTCTTCATCTTCTAAAGCATTGGACGAGCGCGAAATACGCAGAAGATATCGTACAGAATGCGGCCGGGATCCTACTAAATATCTCAAGTTATGTCTCGTCGCGAGAAGCATACAGACAGAGACTGAGAGAGAGCGGTCTGTATCAGGTTCTCGTCGAGTTGCTCAAGTCGGGCAGTCCGGAGATGCTCGAGAAGGTGTGCGGCATCTTGTGGAATCTCTCCTCACGTAGCGCCGCCGACCAATCGAAGCTTTGGGATCTAGGAGCGGTTCCCGCTCTGCACAGGCTCACGAAGTCCGTCCAAGATCCGAAAATTCAAAAGGCAGCTGCGCAAGCGTTGAAGAATCTCATGCAAGCAAAAGGTGGTGCACCTCATGGCGGATTAGGTGTCGTCGTCGAGGCAACCGGGAGTCGTCAGTGGAGACCGAAACGAGAACCGGGAGTCGGAATGGATGCATCCCTATTACAGGGTAATCAACTAGCCGTGCCGTCTGCGTCTGGTCATACAAGCGGGTTGGACGGTTCACTCTTGAATGCCTCGTCACTTCAACGGTCGAGTAACCCCCCACCCAAACCGAGGAGAATGCTAGCGAATCAAAGTTTCGATGCGAACGACATTAGGAGTCATGCTGTTCATGTACTCGGCTCACACACGCCTCCGTTGTCACGAGATTCCCAGCCGAACTCCCGATCTCATTCTCGTTCTCAATCGAAGGAGCGGCAACCGCCGAGTTCTCAACTGCCAGTCGAAACCCACGGGAGTGGGTTGTCGTCCGAGTCTGATCGGTTGTCATCGGCGTCGTCAAGCAGCGCAGGAAGCTTCGGTCGTGAACGACGACGACAAGCGAGAGGTCGAGACGCGACCAACAGTCCGACCCTCGAGACTCAACTGTAAACTGTAACGCATACGATTGGATTTGATACCCGGAAACGACTTGATTGGATTGGATACGCAATGTGTTGTACACACGAAGACACACGAATGTGTGTAGGACGTCACATTGTCTTATAGATATCGTACGGTTAGTAGTAATTTTGGCTTCGTATGATGGGCTTGCTGGCAATCCTGAATTGCACCAACGATGCTACACTCTACTCCACTCCACTACACTAGACTTCACTATACTGCACTACACTACACGAGATGCTATTGTTCGCTACTTCGAACGTCTATTTCTTTCACGATTTGTATAAGCGATCCGATGTATGTATATGGATGGGACTCGATGTATTTGTTATAGAATCAATTGGAGATAGTTATCGATAGATGTTTGCATTGGGTTGGTATATGCAAGTATTAAGTCTATTGGTTATTGATTGTATGTGTAGGATACAAGAAGATATATGTGGGTTTGAAGTACTTTGGTGTGGTTATTGCGTGGGTGTGGCATGTTTGCAGTCGGGTGGGTGGGTGGGTGAGCTAAAGTCTAAGCTACACACACACACACACACACACACACACACACACACACACACACACACACACACACACACACACACACATACACACACACACACACACACACACACACACACACACACGCACACAGAGAGAGAACATCAAATGACGTAGTACTGTACTCCGAGGCAACAATAGCGCACGCTAGAGCTCGTCGTTTGTCATGGAAACGATGAATGTGAGCCGATTTCTAACGTTTTGTTGCGGTGATCGACATTTTGTTTTGTTAGATTGCGATTGAGGGTTGTTGTCATGGAGAACTCGATAGGATTTACGAGACGATGAGTTTGATTGAGAGACAGCATGAGATGAAGATTGACTTGCTGATTTGTTGTGGAGACTTTCAGGTGATGATGCAAAGAGAGGATGTGGGAGGTAGATGTGTAGTTTGACTGACGAGCAGATGTGTTACTGTGAGGAGGGATTGACAGATAGACAGACAGACATGAAAATATATGTATTGACAGACAGATAGACAGACAGACAGACAGACAGACAGATAGACAGACAGACAGACAAACAGACAGATTATTTATTGTTACATATCCTCTACTTGTACACATCCGAAAGTTCTATGATAAACCAGTCCTTCACAGCGAAATACTTTAAAACATTAGTGGACTTGGATCTGTACGTTAAAGTCAAAAAGCTTGTCCATGTCATTCTTTGTTTCTCAAACTCTTGACAACTTTTTGAGGATTACTTTTGCGTTGCATCTTTGAAGGATCAAAGAGAACCGTTTCCTCCAAAAAGTTTTGAATTGTTCTGCACTACGAAAGGGGTCTTCCTCCATACGGCTGCACTGTTTTGAGAGAGTGTGTAAGAAGGCATCGGCTTCCAGTCCCCACCTACCAAAGTGCTCAACACTAGTGGGATACACTTTGATGACGTCCCTCCTGATAGAATTTCTCCTGCATACATATTGGTCTTCTTCTCTTCTCTTATGTGGGCAGCAAACCCATTCTTTCTGCTGGATCGTTTTAGAATGCCTTGACTCCATGGGTGTGCCAATGATATGTCAACATCTAGATTTTGTCCTGATTCTGCATCAAAGAATGTAATGTCTGGGCGATCCTCAGTGTTGTCGTACAGATTTCTTGGTTCTTTCTCATGTGGGATATGTAGGTCACTCATGCATTCACTCCAGCCATGGAGAACAGAGTTATGGGCCCAAACAGGACCACCTCCATAGTTACAGACCAAAAGGTGGTATCCTTGGGGTCTATAACTCGACCACAATCGCATACATTTGCCCATTCAGTGAATGGCAGAGGCAATCTCAGTCTTAGATAAGACGCAATGGAAAACTCGTTTGCTTTAATTAAGTGCGTGCTTACCAGAAGACGGTATTACTTCTAGCCATGATTCTGCACCTTTTCCCTGTAAAGATCGTAACCTTGCTGCATCTCTATCAGAGGGGACATGGGCGAGCAGGTCACCAACTTCACTGCTGGCAATCTTGGTGCACAGGCGATACTGTAACTTTTGTGGGTATGAAATGAAATCTTCAATGGACTGATTTTCCTCTGATTCATTGTCGACTGATTTTGGCAATTGTGGTAATAACTGAAACGCTGACTTTAGAGTAGAGCCAATTGATTCTGGAACTGATTCAGACTCTTTCAGATAGTTGATCAGGTCAGACATTGATGAGGAGCGACTAGGCAACTTGTTCATAGTCTGACACCATGAATATAAGTAAGCTGCATGAGAAATTTGTCTGACCTGTGTTAGACCGAATTCTCCAAACCTGATCTTAAGGGCTGCTTGTTTCCATGCAGTGTCATTGAGGTGACTAAAACCAATAATGCCCATGAAGGTTCTCTTGGTCAACTCATCATGAATGATTCTAGCTTCTTCCAGATCACAAGGGAACACTTGTCTAGCCAAGTAGTTCAGCCGAGGGACATGACAGTGACGGAGAATAAGCATAGAACTTTGCCAGTTGTTTAATTTCAACATTTCACAATACAGTCTATCTCCAGCCTTGGCAATGTCAACACAATGGGCACGAACAAAGTCCGGTTTTCCAACTGGTGTTCCCAAAATGATCATGCCATCATGAGATACCGGAGTAGGAAAGTCACGGGTATGACCAGAAGGGCAATACAGCTCACACTTTTTGTCACAGATTTCTAAATCCACTGAAGACATGTTTTAGGTCATCTAAAACATCTTGAAGACTTTGGGTCAGTCCAACTGCATAAATGTCATCTAAATACGCTAGAATGGTAACACTGTTATGTCTTTCCACTACTTGACATAAGATTGGATGAATGGCCGCTGAAAAAAGGGCTGGCCCCAATGGATTTCCTTGGTAGACACCCTGACTTGATGTAAGCAATTCAACTCTTCCTTCAGTTACATAGATCAGCGTACAAGGCTCTTCATACATTTGGCTAACATGAGGGTAGATATCGGGTAAATCTTCTTCAATTTGACGCAGAAGGAGCTTTCTTGCAACTGAATTAAATGCATTTCTAACATCTGTCTTTAGAATTGACCAGTCAGGATTACTTTCATGTAAAACCTGAGTGTGATGAGTTAGCAGCTCTGCTCCCCAGGCATTGCGGTACCATGCTGTACTGGAGTGAAGTGTGCACAGATAGACAGATAGACAGACAGACAGATAGACAGACAGACAGATAGACAGACAGACAGATAGACAGATGGAGAGATAGACAGATGGACAGACAGACAGACAGACAGACAGACAGATAGACAGACAGACAGATAGACAGACAGACAGATAGACAGATAGACAGATAGACAGACAGATTATTTTATTGTTACAGATCCTCTACTTGTACACATCCTAAACTTCTATGATAAACCAGTTCTTCACAGCGAAATACTATAAAACAGTAGTGGACTTGGATCTGTACATTAAAGTAAAAAAGCTTGTCAGACAGACAGATAGGCAGATAGACAGATAGACAGATAGACAGACAGACAGATAGACTGATAGACAGATAGACAGATAGACAGACAGACAGATAGATAGATAGATTGTGTTATTTGAACGCTTACTCTACCAATAACAAGTGCTAACTTTATGCAAAACAATAACAATCAATGGACAGACAGACGGAAACAGACAGACAGACAAACAGACAGACAAACAGACACACAAATAGACGGACAGACAGACAGACAGACAGACAAACATACAGACATACGGAAACAGACAGACAGACAAAGAGACGGACAAAACACAGACAAATAAACATACAAACATACATGTAGACGGACAAACATATATACATACAGACAAACAAACATACAGACAGACAGACAGACAGAACAGACAGACAGACAGACAGACAGACAGACAGATAGGCACTAAATTCTTACGAGTATCGTTTAGCGTCCTTGCTGAGGTTGGGCTTGCCCATTCCACTTTCTGACTGGATGACAACATGCAACTGTGGTGCCTCCCTGGACAGCAGTGGGTACCATCTGCTAACATGCAAAACCGGTGGAGGGCCAGTTTGGTCGCACGAATCGCTTGCATCAGTCTGGTCTGATTGCCTGCGGGAGCTGCACATCCATCATCGTAGGGAACCGAGGCATCGGTATGCCAATTCCAATGACCGGCCAGACATTGTAGCCTTCGACTCAGACTCTGGGTGCAATGTGGATCTGGACATAGCTCTAGCACACCCATGGAGCTCGGACATCTTCCCTAGATCTTCGGAAACAGATGGCGCCGCTGCTGAGAGAAGAGAGGAGAGAAAAAAGTCAAAATACGAGAAGGATTGTCTACCAGGTGGAACTGCTGTCAGTCTCATTCCTCTGGTTATGGAGCATTTTGGACGCTGGGGTGTCATGGGAAGAAACTTCCTGCAGAAACTAGCAAAGAAATCATGTGACGAAATTGGTAGACCAAACGCTGCAGAGTTCCTTGACTTTTGGCGAAAAAGATTCTCCCTTCAGCTGCAAAAATGCAATGCCAAAGTCATACTGAGGAAGATGGCAAGCTTGTCAAGTGACACAAGTAGCGCTAAGTACTCAACCCAGTTCTTTAGCCACTAGGCTGACCTGGGTTATCTTTTAAGTTAAGTTGTTACTGTTTTTTAGTGCTTTTTCCTGTGTACTGTAGCACCTAAAGCATTATGTCATTGCCTAGCACTCTTTGTATGATAGATGAATGTTTGAAAATATATGTGA
>NC_085096.1:2712282-2714782 GCF_963422355.1 Corticium candelabrum
TGCTCCAAGTCCCTGTAGCGACCTGAACTGAGCAGCTGAGCGCTGAGATAGTGGGTTTGAGAGAATAGAGGATACAATTTGTTCCGTTTGCTCCGATTTTAGCTTTTGCTGTAGCTTTTTCGGGTTGTTGATAAGATCAACGAGGCTCTTATTTCTTGGCAGGGCCTGCAAAAGGTGAGAGGTGATTGATTCGTTGTGACCTGGATGTTGGACTGCACGAGAGATATTTTTGACTAAGTCTGTGAGATCACCAAATGATTGAGGGAGGTGAGCTAGAGAACGGGCCCAACTTGATACAAACGCGATTGAACATGTTGACACCATTGAGGACATGCCAAACCCACCATTCCGGATTGGCAATGTTGCTTGCAGCCACTGTTGCTCCCCTATATCGTGGCAACAGACCAATTGCAGGAAAGTTGCTTTCGTTAGGTCATCATGGAACCTGCTAGCGGGTTTCAGCAGATTGGAATACACTGAGCGAGCAAGGTGATTTATTCGATTTGTGTGGCAATAGCGTAGAATTAGCATATCAGACTGGGGGGGGTCATTCAAAGAGTAAGCTCGTCACATAGACCTTGTCCTCCTTTAGCAAATTCCAAACAAGTCTCGGTGATTGTTCCAGAAGACACAACTCGAATAGCTATATCGAGATGGATATGGTCTGGGAGACCATTGCACAGAAGCTCGCATTTCTCGATTGCTATGTTGAGACCAATTTCTTTTAAGCTAGACTTCGCATCGTTCAAGCATAATAAAAAATCCTCCATTGGCCCAATAAAAAACATATTGTCCAAGTAGGCTAGGACACGGGTGGAAGGGTGGTTCTTCTGGAAGTCCAAAAGAAATGAATGCAAGACGACAGAAAATAGCATGGGTCAAAGGGGGTCCCCTTGGTGGATTCCTTCCTCGGACCGCAGAATGTGAGCAATTTTCCCGTTGTTGAAAACCAAAGGACTGAAACCAGCATACATTTGATGGACATGTTGGTAGATGTCGGGGAATGCTTTTGCAACTTCAGGTAATAGATGGGATTGTGATACCGAGTTGAAGGCATTTTTCAAGTCCGTTTTTAAGATGACCCAATCAGGATTGGATTCCAGAAGTAGACTAATGTGATGTACAATAAGCTCTGGTCCTTCTTCAACCGCTACTCCATGTTGGAGGGGAGAGAGGAAGGATGAAAAAGATTCTTTCTTTGTAGACACAAAGTCTTAGCCGTGAGCCGCCTGATACACTTGCCGACTGCGATTGGCCTCACATAAGCAGATGGCTTCGAGAGAGCAACAAGTCGAGAAGCTGAAAGGAGCTCAACTTACCGTGAGGGGTAGATCCTCTTGCAATCAGGTTACAGACAGTAAAGAACTTTCCGGCTGTAGTAGACCTACTTGCAAGTGCCTTGAAATGATCAAAGTTTCATCCAGACGGGCCAGATCTGGAACTCTTGGGAAGTTTGGACAAAGTAGCGAAGAACAATGACTCAGAGAGACTGGTAGATTGAGCAAGACTTCTGGACAGGGCACACTCTTCACTCGAGCAGAGTGCTTTGTCTGTCTGTTATTGTTATGCATATGTCTAGTTAGCGATTGTTATTGGTAGAGTAAGAGTTCAAGTATAACAATCTGTCTGTCTGTCTGTCTGTCTGTCTGTCTGTCTGTCTGTCTGTCTGTCTGTCTGTCTGTCTGTCTGTCTGTCTATCTGTCTGTCTGTCTATCTGTCTGTCTGTTTATTTGTCTGTCTGTCTGCCTGTTTGTCTGTCTGTCTGTCTGTCTGTCTGTCTGGTTGTCTGTCTGTCTCTCTGTTTGTAATTTTGTATACCTATTTGTGTATATCACAATTTTTGCATACAAGCATACCCTATCAACACATCATTTCAACTCCCATCTGATTCATTACACTTTCAGATTCCACAAAACTTTTCTCAGATCGTTCCAGCATACAACCCGTCAGCTCGAGATCACAGTCAAGGTACAGTACAGTATGATCAATTGTCAATCAGTGCCAGATATCATTGTGTGAAATGGAACGTGTTTAGTTGCTGCCTGTGAGCATCCACAAACGACTGAGTTCTGTCGAAAACTCGGGATTGAAAATCCATTTAGACCAGGTAGTTGTTCTGTTGCTACGTTTTGCTGTTTGAAAAGTCGGGATGTTGTGTTTTGTCGTTTCTGTTGATTGTGTGATGTATCAGTCTCTGAGCTTAGCTATTTGTATGTTTGTTTGTGTGTTGTTTGTTTGTTTGTTTGTATGTTTTGCTTGTTGCTGTTTGCTGATTGTTTGTTTGTTTTTTGCTTGTGTGTCTCACTTGTTGTTTGTTTGTTAATTTTTTAGTTACTTTGTTTGTGTGCTTTGATCGTCTGTTGTTTGTGTTTGTCTGTTTGTTTCTATCTTGCTTGTTGTTGTTTGTTAGTTAGTTTGTTATTTGTTTGTGTATTTGTATGCTTTGCTTGTTTGTTGTTTGTGTTTGTCTGTTTGCTTGTGTCTCGCTTGTTGTTGTTTG
>NC_085096.1:2719782-2732282 GCF_963422355.1 Corticium candelabrum
TACGGACAGACAGATGGACAGATAGATGGACAGAGAGATAGACAGGTAGACGAACAGACAGGCAGACAGATAGACAGACAGACAGACAGACTGTAGCCTTTTCTGTATTAGCGTTGATGTTTTCAATAAATGTTCTTTGACAAACAGACAGACAGACAGACAGATAGATAGACAGACAAACAGGCTGACAGACAGATAAATAGACGAACAGACAGGTGGACAGACTGATGGATGGACAGGCCGACAGATGGACAGATAGCTAGAAAGATACACAGACGGACAGACAGATGGACAGATAGATAGACAGATAGATAGACAGATAGACAGATGGACAGACAGTCAGTCGTACAGACAGGCAGTCGTACAGACAGACAGGCAGGCAGGCAGGCAGACAGACAGACAGACAAAAGAATAGCAGACAGGCAGACAGACAGACAGACAAACAGACAGACAGACAAATGGATAGCCAGACAGATAAACAGACAGACAGACGAACAGACTCATAGTATGAAGGAATAATCTCATTACTCCACACATCTTCAACCATTTCTATATCTCTGACTGTGCTATCTAGGCCACGCTATGCCTATTCGTTCTCTCACATTCTCTCCTGATTCCAAACTACTGGTAACCGCATCCGACGACGGACACATCAAGATATATGATGTGTAATGATTGTTGATGCTCGTTTTCAGTCTAACTGTGGAGACTAATGTGTGTACCTGTTTTAGACAACATGCCAACTTGGTGGGAACTCTGTCTGCTCATGGCTCATGGGTACTGTCTGTTGACTTTTCATCCGATAATACACATTTTGTATCCAGGTAATAATATGATATCACGTGGATGTTGTGTGTGTGTGTGTGTGTGTGTGTGTGTGTGTGTGTGTGTGTGTGTGTGTGTGTGTGTGTGTGTGTTCGTCGGCTTATCAAAGCCATCTCACACTCTGGTTCAAGCTTCAACTTTCTCCTTTCAGTTCCAGTGACAAAACAGTGAAAGTATGGGACGCAGGAACTCGTCAGTGCTTTAAAACTTGTTGTCAGCACACAGACCAGGTAACTGTCCCAATCATTTGCCCGGATATACTCAAGTGTTGCCACTTAAACGGGCATATCCTTACAGGTCTGGAGCGTCAAATTCAGCGATTGCGGAAACTATTTTATTTCTGTTTCTGATGATAAGTCTATAGCTGTGAACCAGTGCGACAGTGTTCCGTAAATTGATGACGTTTGTGACGTAATGTCTACGTAGCTGCCTAAATTGTAGAAACTCACACAAATCTACGGTTTGAACTGAACTGGTTTATTTATACAGGGAAGTCTTTGGCCATAGTGGCGAATCCACCAGACACTCTGTTTGTAGTAGGGTAAAATGCAAAGAGGACGTGTAGCAGGGATCAGGCCCGTATCCAGGAATTTTTGAAAGAAGGGGTTGACCTGTTAGCAGTTATTTATAGCATTACTAGTTTCTCTTTTCTAATGAAATTATATGAAATTATTGAACCACGCCTATTGGAAAAGAGGGGGTTGAAACCCCCTGAATCCCCCATTTGGATCTGGACCTGGGGATGCAGAATTTTTTGAAAGAGGGAGTCGAGTTGTATCATGATTAGCCACGCCCCTATAGCAGCTAAATCTGTATATGATATAGGGAACCAGCAAGCTCACTTTAATCTGTATTAGGGTTAATTTCCTAGCATATTCATTAGATATAATAATTATAGGCATATAAGTTTAGAATTGAACGAATGAATTAACCATCCATCAAAACATTAATTAAGGTACGTTCACTTTGGTTACAGTGGTTAGAACTCGTCTTTAGGGTATAGAAGCCCTTGATTTATATTTTGACTGCGGTGGGCATGGTGTTATAAAGAGGAGGGGATTCTGACTCCAAGATCTCTCCCCTCTATCCGCCTATGTATAGTAGTTAAGTAATAAAACTATGTACAAAGAAGATACAAGAGGATACAAGAGGTATATTCAAAAGAATGTATATACACGATAGAGTTCAAACATGTATGTCCACACTGTGTGGATTAGCCTTGTACCCAGGCCCTCTTGTGCGCCTGGGTACGTACGAGGCTATATATGGGTACAGTCAGAGCCATACACACACACACACACACACACACACACACACACACACACACACACACACACACACACACACACACACACACACACACACATACAGATATACAGACATACATACATACATATATGTATATATATATATATATATATATATATATATATATATATGTATGTATGTATGTATGTATGTATGTATGTATGTATGTATGTATGTATGTATATAGGTTTGGGTTGGTTTTGGGTTAGTTTTTAAAAAGTATATATATATATATATATATGTATGTATGTATATAAAGAAGTCTCTTCTATCATCTGGCTTGTCTCTGAGCCAAGCTTCCAGGCAATTTCATGAACAGTTATCTGTTCGTTTGTGGCAGTGTAACTCAAGAATGATTAGTGACAGATTGGACCTCGTGACTGTTGACTATCTACCTAATTATTGCGACTTAGACTCTTTGTGCTTCCGTCCTAAGGGCGGATATGTGTTATCTGTGTTATCAGTAACCATATTTGGTAGTAACTATATATATATATATATATATATATATATATATATATATATATATATATATATAAATGGCTCTGGGTACGTCAGAGCATTTATATGGCTCTGGGTACAGTACGTGTGGATTAGCCTCCATCTCTCAGACCCGTGTAGTGCCGATTCAATCGGCACTAGACGGGTCTGGGAGGCTGAGGGTAATATGGCTCTGGTTGGACATACAGTGTATCTACTGTACGTATACAACTCTCGTTGGATTGGTTGGAGATACTGATAGATGTAATTTTGATTTAATTAAAAATCGAAAGCATGTTTAATTGGAGGAGACGTAGAGATGATGGGAGTAAGTTCCGCAACTGCTAGCTGTGAGAGGCACTTGTATTCGTCAGGTACATGTACTGCAGACAGTGTGGCAGATAGCTAGCCTCGACCTCCCAGACCCGTGTAGCGCCTGTACGGGTACATGATTTGACCCTGAGCACGTTGATAGGGTGAAGTCGCGCAGCGAGATTTTACGATAAAACTATCTTGCTAGACTTTTTTTAGAGAATTCAATTTGATCACGTGACATTAATGCTGCGTTTTATATATATACAAACATTTTACTATATTGCTAACTATAGACGCTGTATGAAGACTACATTGTACTACTAAACGATTTGTCTTGTTGCACAATTAATTAATATAATGTTTAACTTTAAGTCTAGCGCGCGTTACGTAGAGCATGACGTCACATCGGAGATGGCCGTGACGCGTTTGTATCTCGGAAAGTCGATCGCAGATCTCAACAGTTTGGCTGAAGTAAAAGTAGATAAGACCACAAGTCCGAAAATGTACGAGTCATGAGTGGGTCGCCTTTGTCTCAGTTTGTTTTGTAACGTTTTCGTCTCTATCGTCACTTTTGTGACTGAATGGCTACTCGGTTAAGAATGCGATGAGTGTGAAACATTGTATACAAATGTTCTAGAGTAGCTCGGCGTTGCGTTTCTTACAATATGGGCGAGAGTTTCATCAGACATCCGGGGATCTAGATTATCACTGACTGTTGCTTGTCTAGATATTGCAACACAGCTGTCAAGGTGTTTGAGGGCGCTGCCACGAAATGTAGGAAAGGAGACGAGGAGAAGGCGTTTGTGTTGTACATGAGATATTGTTCTATTGTGACTCAAATCAAGAAGAGTTTGGACTATAGAAAATATAGGGTGAGAGACGAATGCCCGTCTTAATATACATGTATGGCAAATGCATATCTCAATGGAGTAGGCTGTTGTATTGGAGGGATGCGTCTCACAATACACTAAACTATTGTATTGGAGAGATGCATCTCACAATACATTAGACTATTGTATTAGAGGGATGCATCTCACAATACATTAGACTATTGTATTAGAGGGATGCATCTCAAAATACATTAGATTATTGTATTAGAGGGATGCATCTCACAATATACTAGATTATTGGAGGAATATATTTGTTTGATATTTTACTTTCTTAATTTTGTCTTGTTAGGCTGAGTGTGATAGAATACTATCTGGCACAAGTTTGGGCATTGCCATAGAAGAAGCAGAACGACTCTTAAGTAGTTTAGTGAAGAGGTTAACTTATTGCTTATTATCTTCTAGTGTGTGTGTGTGTGTGTGTGTGTGTGTGTGTGTGTGTGTGTGTGTGTGTGTGTGCGTGCGTGCGTGTGTGTGTGTGTGTGTGTGTGTGTGTGTGTGTGTGTGTGTGTGTGTGTGTGTGTACTTGTGTAGTTCACACACTGTAATGCCCTGTCCTAAGTCTTTGCATCTTTGTATATTTTGTGTACAATTTGATGTCTTGCCACCAGATATGAAGCTCTAACTGGTGTCCGTACTGAAGGAGATGGAGCCAAAGACGATGAGAAGAGGTAAGTATGCTAATAGGCCCATTAGTGCTTTGAGAAAAGTATAATGTAATGCAAGATCGTATGGACACAGCACTGTAGTGTGCAAGCACACACACACACACACACACACACACACACACACACACACACACACACACACACACACACATGCTTGCTCTTGCTCATTGATATGAACTTGATAGTGATGTCTGAGTTGCATCTATAGCAATGTTTATGGTATGAGAAATTGTTCTCTACACAGACAGCAATGCAACTTGCTTGAAAAACATGCACAACTTTGCCAGACAAAAACTACTACACAATATCAGCATCAGAAGACAGCTTCTAGGAGCTAAATATATCCAAATGGTATGGATAGCACATCTACTGACAGACATGTGGGAAGCCAGGGTTCTGCTCAAGGTGGCCGGAGGCTGTTGGAGGTTGTGAAGTGGTTGGAGGTGGTCGGGCTTGGCCATCACTAGACAAACACTGACCATCACTCCACATCTTCCAATGATGCACTAATGCACTTTAGCTAGGGTGCATTTCTTTACTCTCCACAAGCTAATCCGGTTGAGCTCTACTGGATTAACTGGAAGTATTCCAATGGAATTGGATTGATGTGGAATAAAGAAACATGGAAGTAGATGTGAGCATGCGTATTGTGTTAGTAGTGGGAAATGTATCAGTCACTGTCTTGTCCTTTTGCATGTCTACGGCATTTGTAGCTTCTGTGTTTGTTTGTTGTTTGATGACATGGAGCTGTTGCTACTCTCTCCTCCATTTCATTTCCATGGGCATATTCTAATTGGCCATGCGTATCTCCACAAACTAATCCATCTTCTCGCTGGATTAGTTTGTGGAGTTTGGGTGAGCTCAACCGGATTAGGTTGTGAAGATAAAGAAGCACGGTAGAAGTCCACAGACTCAACTGGATTTGGTTGTGGAGTTAGAGAAACACATTCCTAGTGTTTTACTTGCTGCTCCAAGCTAATGAGCATTGGAAGGTGAGCATTTGCTATACTAGGATCTATCACTCAGGGCACTAAGGTAGTGTGGGATCCAACACAGCAGTCTGCATGTCAGCGATGAAGAAGGAATTTCCTATGCGTCTGTGGCTGAGTCAGTCAAAGTCTTCTTCAGGTTATTTTTGCTAGACAGGAGCACTGACTGTTCGAAACCTGCAGTTGGTGCGTGGATGGCAGACGTCTAACCATCATCATCATGCCATTGTATAAACGTGAAACTGGACAACGTAGTTTTCCCACTGTTGACAGAAGTTGCAGCTTTCCTGTAGATCATGGACAGTGCGATACATTCTGTTTGGTAAACGGCTTTCTTGTCTTTTGTGACGATGCTTGACTAGTTGGGAGTTTGCTCTACTTCTTTCCTAGCCTTGATACTAGGCCTTTCTTTGCTTTCGGTGGTCGTTCCACGCGAGGATAGCAATGGGGTGGTATCACGTGATGTTGTCTCTGTAAAGCAAAGGGAGACAACATCACTTTGCTTTACGGAGACAACATCACGTGATACCACCTTGTTGTTATCCTCGCGTGGAAGGACCACCAAAAGCAAAGGAAGGCCTAGTATCGAGGCTACTTCTTTCTCAGATATCTGAAATAGAAGTAAAAAGCCACACCTCTTAATTCAGTGAATACCCGACCACCACTTCGAAAATCCTGGGCAGAATACCGAGAAGCATGTGTATCACTCTTCCAAGAACCTAAAGGCCGCCAGTCCTTCACTCTTCTATATTACAGATTTTGCAACAGAAAGTTGAATTGTTGACAATGGCAGAATGCATCATGATGTGTGATGTGATGCTAGATAAATTTTTCTTTGCTACGTTTCTTTCAGTAATGATGTAAAACTTCCGTCTCCTCCTATTGGTCGACGGGAAGTCCCTGACGGGTCTGCTTCTACGACGTCATCAGATGTTTATGAACTATTGAAGGTTTGTTACATTGTTGGTAAGAGAGTTTTGTGTTGTGATAAGTAGCCATTACAGGTTGATCCATTAAGCATTCTTGAACCAAAGAAAACGAGTCATTCTGTGATAGACACAAGTGGAAACAGACCCGTTTCTGACTCTGTTACTTCAGGAAAAGGTAGTGAGTGATATGGTGTAGGAGGTTGTAGTGGACTGATAGACAGACAGAGATGTGGAAGAGAGAAACGTGGAAGCATTATGTTTTGAGATACGGAATCAGACAGACAGATAGATGGACATTGGACAGACAGGCAAACAGACAGACAGACTGGCAGGTAGATGGACATACAGATGGACATACAGATGGACATATATGCAGAAGGACAGACAGATGGATGGATGGACATATATACAGACAGACAGATAGATAGACAGACGGACAGGCGGATGGACGGACTGATGGACAGACACACAGACAGGCAGACAGACAGACAGATAGATGGACATACATATGTGAGAGACAGACAGACGGACAGGTGGATGAATGGACAGACAGACAAACAGGCAGGCAGGCAGACGCTTGCAAAGACAAATGTACATTTGAAAGACTTGGTATTACTGGCCAGCAGTCAGTCAAGTCTACATTTAGTATCTTTCTTAGTCACATTACATATCCGACAAAATTATATTGAAACTGAGATTCGAATGGAACTCCTCAACCAACAGATTGTGACATTCAATTTCCGTTTAGATTCTGCATCTGGCAGCATACAACCAACAGAACTGTTTAACCTGCTGAAAACGGATGCCAGTGTGAGTTGATATCAATTAGATATACACAGCTAGCATCAACAATTTTGTGGCTTCTTGCTGCTCTTAGGGCTTTGTATGTGAGTTGATTTCTTGTGTGTTGTAGGTTCTTATATTGGATATACGATCTGCTGAGTCATTTAGTTCATCTCGTATGATCGAAGGAGATCTAGTGAACATTCCTGAAGATGTACTGGTTGCTGGGTAGGTGGCAGTGTGCACACACGCAAGATGTGGAGAGATTGACTGATGGACAGACAGACTGACTGACAAACAAACAGACAGACACACACTAGATACAGACAGACAGACAAATAGACAGACAGGCAGACAGACAGACGGACACACGCACACAGAGACAAACACACAGACAGAGAGACAGACAGTCAGACAGAGAGACAGACAGACAGACAGACAGACAGACAGACAGACAGACGAAGAGACAGACAAAGAGACACAAACAATTAACGAATAGTGGTTGTATGAATTGACTGTCAGTGATCATCTGCAGTACAAACTGACAAACCACATTGACCGTATACTGCACAGGCAGTGGTTAAGAACATACTGACATTTAGCGTTGTGTTTCTAGTGTCAGCCCCGGTCTCATTCTCATACACCTAAAACCTCAATTTCGTGACACTTGGTCTAATCGCAAACTGGCTGATCACGTGATTCTTATGGACTACGACACAACAGAACAAGCAAGTGTCAAGAATCCCGCTCTCCCAATCTTGAATCTCAAGGATGCAATCTACAAGTTTGATTCTCAAGTGACATTGAGAAGTGAGCCAAGGATATTGGAGGGAGGATTTTGTAATTGGATTTTGCATTATCCTACAATGGTGACCAACTCTAGTTGGACATGGGAAAGGAGGAAAGAGGAGCCAGTAGATAGTTGGTTGAATGAGGATTTAGACTATCCAGAATTGCCAGGAGAGGGGAAGGGGAAGAAAGAGGAAGAGAAGACGAAGATGGACAATGTTGAGGTAAAGTCATGCGTAGTATTGCAGGGGTGGATCTCACAATACATTAGACTATTGTATTGGAGGGATGGATCTCACAATACATTAGACTATTGTATTGGAGGGATGCATCTCACAATACACTAGACTATTGTATTGGAGGGATGCATCTCACAATACATTTGACTATCTCATTTGTGTATTTATCACATCTAGCCTAGCACCATCCCTCAACGCCCACCATCTCACACAAAACCAGAGGCTGGCAAACCACTAAACAACAAGACAGCAAGTCCGGCACAAAATCCATCTAACCCGGGATCTAAAATTCCCATAATTAATAATACACAACATCATACCCCACAGACGACTTTCAATAGAGGAGATTTGGGTACGACAGCAAAACATCCCGAGATTGAATCACGTGATTCTCGAGTGCCAGGTGATTGTGTGTGTGTGTGTGTGCGTGCGTGCGTGCGTGCATGCGTGCGTGCGTGCGTGCGTGCGTGCGTGCATGCGTGCGTGCGTGCGTGCGTGTGTGTGTGTGTGTGTGTGTGTGTGTGTGTGTGTGTGTATGTACTCATTTGTCATGTAACAATCTTTTCCATCTAGAATCCAGCACGACTCCATCTTCTCATACCAACGATCAACAATCAACTTTCAAACCATCTACTCCATCACCCAATCCAACTACCACATTATCATCCAATGCTCCCATCCCCTCTCATCCTCCCCCATCCTACCACACAAGCTCATCATACCCTCTCATCATCCCACCAGCAGCCACTTCATTGCCTCCCACAGACGCACTAAACAACAGGCCACATACCCAACCACACAACACACAACAGAAGCATCCGAATGCAACATCTTTAGGTCACCACACTTTACGACACGAAGCTGACGACTCATTGAAACAAGAACAATCTGAACGAGCAGCTCATCGTGTGTCCAACATTCCCATTGCTTTGTCTCAATCGAATGTCGTGCCTCATCGTGTTGTGATGCCACAGCCAGTTGTGTCTCTGCCGTCGTCTGTCAACGCAAACATACCAACACCTCAACTCACTTCACAGTCAACTGTACAGCCACCTTCACAACCGATTGTATCAACATTTGTGCAGCCATCTGTCCAGGCTACTTCACAGCTGAATGTGCAACCTCGTTTACATCCGACTGTTGAGCCACGTTTGCAGCCAGTCATCCAACCTTCTCTACAACCACCAGTTCAACCTTCTCTACAACCAACAGTTCAACCTTCTCTGCAACCAACAGTTCAACCTTCTCTACAACCAGCAGCTCAACCTTCTCTACAACCACTAGTTCAACCTTCTCTACAACCAACAGTTCAACCTTCTCTACAACCAGCAGCTCAACCTTCTCTACAACCAGTAGTTCAACCTTCTCTACAACCAACAGTTCAACCTTCTCTACAACCACCAGTTCAACCTTCTCTACAACCAGCAGTTCAACCTTCTCTACAACCAACAATCCAACCTTCTCTACCACCAAATGTCCAACCTAGCCCACAAACGACGGTTGGTCCATCTATCGGCCACATGCATGACACTGCAGTAACTATTGAGAGAGTCTTGCCACCAGTGAGTGGACAAGCTGCTTGTCAGGTGCCTCAATTGGTTTCTTCTGTTGTTGATGGTCGAGATTTTAGTAGATCGGGAATTGTGAACGTACAGAGTCGTGTGGCTGAAGAGGCGGGAGGTCGAGAGAGAAGTGTTCCTGGTTGTGAACGTGTTGAGAGTCGTGAAAGGTTGTCGTCGAATCGGTCTCTATTGCCACACCAGGAACAGCCAGGTGTGTGTGTGTGTGTGTGTGTGTGTGTGTGTGTGTGTGTGTGTGTGTGTGTGTCCATTTGTCCGTTTGTCCGTGTGTGTGTCTGTTTATTTGTCCGTGTGTGTGTGTGTGTGTGTGTGTGTGTGTTTGTCTGTTTGTTCGTGTGTGTGTGTGTTTGTCTGTTTGTTCGTGTGTGTGTGTGTGTGTGTGTGTGTGTGTGTGTGTGTTTGTCCGTTTGTCCGCACGTGTGTGTGTGTGTGTGTGTTTGTCCGTTTGTCTTGTGTGTGTGTGTGTGTGTGTGTGTGTGTGTGTGTGTGTGTGTGTGTGTGTGTGTGTGTGTGTCTGTCTGTCTGTCTGTCTGTCTGTCTCTGTCTGTTAGTCTGTCTGTCTGTCTCTGTCTGTTAGTCTGTCTGTCTGTCTGTTTTTCTGCATGTGTGTGTGTGTGTGTGTGTGTGTGTGTGTGTGTGTGTGTGTGTGTGTGTGTGTGTGTGTGTGTGTGTGTGTGTGTTGTGTTTGTACGTATAACATTTACACACTAAATTCCCGTCTTCATACACAGCACTGCAACAGCCAACAGCAACATCAAACATTCACCAACCACCATCAACTACACTTGTGTCCACCAAACCATCCAGACAACCCGAAAACCCAACACTCTCCACGTCAACATCCACCTCCAGTCACATTCCAGGTAACAAATCACCAACAAATCAATCAATTCTAATCACACCACAACCACCAGTAGAGATCACACGTAAGCGTATGTGTCTATGTGTAGCTTCCGGTTCTGTTGCTGATCCTCAGCAGGCCATACTACCAACAGGTCAACCGTCTCACCTTCAAACTACTCCACAACCACCACCAGTTCACTCTCAACCTACAGTCACACTCAATGGTCCAGTTGTGCCGTCTGATACGTCGTGTACGTCACAAGGTGAACCGCCAAACGCTCGTCTGGACAAGCTTCACGGTCGACCTCACGCTATGTCTCAACCGCATGGTCCCCATGGCAACTCACGAGCTGTTTATCCTAGTTCGTCTTGTGGTGGTTTTGCTGCTGCTGCTGGTGCTCCACATGGTTCACCATCTAATGTACGTTTACGATCGCAGTCAGTCAATACTGTAGCGTTGCCGGAGTCTCGTTCGCATGGATCGAGTCCACGTGGATCGAGACACAGTCAAGGGTTTGTTAAACCTGAGGAACAGAGGAGTGTGTCACAGAGACAGATGCCACTGCAGCCGTGGCCACCCGGACAACATCCTCATGTTGTTCAGCGGCAGGTAGGATGGCATTTGAGTTTAGTGATTTGTTTGTGTTGGTTTGTGGTGGGTTGGCTTTGGAATGTGGTGGATTATAGATGAAATAGGTAGGAAACAGTGTGATAAGATTATGAGTGAGTGTGTAGCAGATTGAAGGCATGGTTTTTGGCATGGTGATTAGCAGAGAAATGAGCAGGAAGGTAGTCAGCAAATGGGCAGATTACATAGAGAAGTTTTGGCAGACAGACAGACAGATGAACGGACGGATGGACAGACAGACAGAGAGACAGATGGAGAGACAGACAGTCAGATGGACAGACAGACAGACAGACAAACGGATGGACAGACAGATGAATGGATGGACAGACAGACAGACAGACAAACGGATGGACAGACAGACAGACAGACAAACGGATGGACAGACAGATGAATGGATGGACAGACAGACAGACAAAGAGACAGATGGACAGACAGACAGACAGACAAACGGATGGACAGACAGATAAATGGATGGACAGACAGACAGAGAGACAGACAGACAAATAGACAGATGGGCAGACAGACGGACGGACAGACAGACAGACAGTTAGATGGACAGACAGACAGACAGATAGACAGATGAATGGATGGACAAACAGATAGACAGATGGATGAACAGACAGACAGACAGACGGACAGACACTCAAAGCTCAATATATAATAATTATAGTGATAACTGGTTTGATGAACAGACGATTGTGTTTGTGTTTTGAATGTGAACGAGTGCTTGTACTGCACGCATCACTGACTGCTCTATCTCTTTAGATGCAGAACAGAGTACCTCAACCTCACTGGCTGCCAAGTGGATGGGAGAAGTGTCTTGATGGTAGAACAGGCCGATACTATTACAAGGATCATACTACCAAGACAACTCACTGGGAGTTTCCACAGCAACTGTTGCAACAGATTACTTTAAGTCAGGCAAAGGTGCAAGCGCAAACAGTTGATAAGGAAAGAGAGAGGCGACGTTCTGTTGAAGGTGCTGGACAGGTATGGACAGTTGACTATTGTATTAGAAGGATGCATCTCACAATACACTAGCCTATTGTATTGGAGGGATGCATCTCACAATACACTAGCCTATTGTATTGGAGGGATGCATCTCACAATACATTAGACTATTGTATTGGAGGGATGCTATGGTATTAAAGTATCCATTTGTAACTATTATTAATTTTTGTTTGTATCATCAGAAAATTGATAAACCCACGATAGACAGAGAAAGGAAACCACAACT